>NC_044554.1:156494288-156498330 GCF_007565055.1 Rhinopithecus roxellana | reverse complement strand
GAGATGAACTCACAGATCAGAAAGAAGTTTCTCAGAAAGCTTCTTTCACGTTTTGAACGGATGAAATTTCCTTTATCAGCGTAGGCCTCAATGTGGTCCAAAGAATCCCTTCTCAGATTCCTCAAAGACAGTGTTAATGGACTGCTCCACGAAATATAAGTGTAACTCTGTGAGATGAATTCACACATCACCAAGAAGTTTGTAAGAAAGCTTCTTTCTAGTTTTCATCTGTGGATATTTCCTTTGTCACTGTAATGTTCATTGCGCTATGAAGTATCTAATTGCAGATTTAGAGAAAACTGTGCTAACAAACTGATCACTGAAGAGAAACGTGTAACTCTGTGAGTTGCATTCACATGGCAATGCAGTTTCCAGAAAGCTTCTCTTTAGTTATTATGTGAGGATATTTCCTTTATCACCATGGGCCCCAATAGGCTCCCAATATCACTTTGCAGATTCCACGAAAAGAGTGTTAGCAAAGTGCTTCTGAGGCAGAGGTTGTAACTCTGAGAGATGAACTCACAGATCAGAAAGAAGTTTCTCAGAAAGCTTCTTTCACGTTTTGAACGGATGAAATTTCCTTTATCAGCGTAGGCCTCAATGTGATCCAAAAAGCCCTTCTCAGATTCCTTAAAGACAGTGTTAATGGACTGCTCCATGAAACATAAGTGTAACTCTGTGAGATGAATTCACACATCACCAAGAAGTTTCTAAGAAAGCTTCTTTGTTTTCATCTGTGGATATTTCCTTTGTCACTGTAATGTTCATTGCGCTATGAAGTATCTAATTGCAGTTTCCAGAAAACTGTGGCTAACAAACTGATCACTGAAGAGAACGTGTAACTCTGTGAGTTCCATTCACACATGGCAATGCAGTTTCTCAGAAAGCTTCTCTTTAGTTATTATGTGAGGATATTTCCTTTATCACCATGGGCCCCAATAGGCTCCCCAATATCACTTTGCAGGATTCCACGAAAAGAGTTTTAGCAAACTGCTTTCATGAGGCAGAGGTTGTAACTCTGTGAGATGAACTCACAGATCAGAAAGAAGTTTCTCAGAAAGCTTCTTTCACGTTTTGAACGGATGAAATTTCCTTTATCAGCGTAGGCCTCAATGTGATCCAAAGAAGCCCTTGTCAGATTCCTCAAACGACAGTGTTAATGGACTGCTCCACGAAACATAAGTGTAACTCTGTGAGATGAATTCACACATCACCAAGAAGTTTCTAAGAAAGCTTCTTTCTAATTTTCATCTGTGGATATTTCCTTGTCACTGTAATGTTTCATTGCGCTATGAAGTATCTAATTGCAGATTTCCAGCAAAGAAAAAAACTGTGCTAACAAACTGATCACTGAAGAGAAACGTGTAACTCTGTGAGTTACAATCACACACGGCAAGGCAGTTTCTCAGAAAGCTTCTTCTTTTCGGTATTATGTAAGGATATTTCCTTTATCACCATGGGCCCCAATAGGCTCCCAAATATCACTTGGCAGATTCCACGAAAAGAGTGTTAGCAAACTGCTTCTTTGAGGCAGAGTTTTGTAAACTCTGTGAGATGACTCACAGATCAGAAAGAAGTTTCTCAGAAAGCTTCTTTCACGTTTTGAACGGGATGTGAAATTTTTTCCCCCTTTATCAGCGTAGGCCTCAATGTGATCCAAAGAAGCCCTTCTCAGATTCCTCAAAGACAATGTTAATGGACTGCTCCACGAAAACATAAGTGTAACTCTGTGAGATGATTCACACATCACCAAGACAGTTTCTAAGAAAGAAAGCTTCTTTTCTGCTTTTCATCTGTGGATATTTCCTTTGTCACTGTAATTGTTCATTGCGCTATGAAGTATCTTAATTGCGATTTCCGAGAAAACTGTGCTAACAAACTGATCACTGCAGAGAAACGTGTAACTCTGTGAGTTGTATTCACACATGGCAATGCAGTTTCTCAGAAAGCTTCTCTTTAGTTATTATGTGAGGATATTTCCTTATCACCATGGGCCCCAAGAGGCTCCGAAATATCACTTTGCAGATTCCACGAAAAGAGTGTTAGGAAACTGCTTCTTGAGGCAGAGGTTGTAACTCTGAGAGATGAACTCACAGATCAGAAAGAAGTTTCTCAGAAAGCTTCTTTCACGTTTTGAACGGATGAAATTTCCTTTATCAGCGTAGGCCTCAATGTGGTCCAAAGAATCCCTTCTCAGATTCCTCAAAGACAGTGTTAATGGACTGCTCCACGAAATATAAGTGTAACTCTGTGAGATGAATTCACACATCACCAAGAAGTTTGTAAGAAAGCTTCTTTCTAGTTTTCATCTGTGGATATTTCCTTTGTCACTGTAATGTTCATTGCGCTATGAAGTATCTAATTGCAGATTTAGAGAAAACTGTGCTAACAAACTGATCACTGAAGAGAAACGTGTAACTCTGTGAGTTGCATTCACACTTGGCAATGCAGTTTCTCAGAAAGCTTCTCTTTAGTTATTATGTGAGGATATTTCCTTTATCACCATGGGCCCCAATAGGCTCCGAAATATCACTTTGCAGATTCCACGAAAAGTGTTAGCAAACTGCTTCGAGGCAGAGGTGCAACTCTGAGAGATGAGCTCACAGACCAGAAAGAAGTTTCTCAGAAAGCTTCTTTCACGTTTTGAACGGATGAATTTCCTTTATCAGCGTAGGCCTCAATGTGGTCCAAAGAAGCCCTCAGATTCCTCAAAGACAGTGTTAATGGACTGCTCCACGAAACATAAGTGTAACTCTGTGAGATGAATTCACACATCACCAAGAAGTTTAAGAAAGCTTCTTTCTAGTTTTCATCTGTGGATATTTCCTTTGTCACTGTAATGTTCATTGCGCTATGAAGTATCTAATTGCAGATTTCCAGAAAACTGTGCTAACAAACTGATCACTGAAGAGAAACGTGTAACTCTGTGAGTTGCATTCACACATGGCAATGCAGTTTCTCAGAAAGCTTCTCTTTAGTTATTATGTGAGGATATTTCCTTTATCACCATGGGCCCCAATAGGCTCCCAAATATCACTTTGCAGATTCCACGAAAAGAGTGTTAGCAAACTGCTTCTTGAGGCAGAGGTTGTAACTCTGTGAGATGACCTCACAGATCAGAAAGAAGTTTCTCAGAAAGCTTCTTTCACGTTTTGAACGTATGAAATTTCCTTTATCAGTGTAGGCCTCAATGTGATCCAAAGAAGCCCTTCTCAGATTCCTCAAAGACAGTGTTAATGGACTGCTTTTCGAAACATAAGTGTAACTCTGTGAGATGAATTCACACATCACCAAGAAGTTTCTAAGAAAGCTGCATTCTAGTTTTCATCTGTGGATATTTCCTTTGTCAATGTAATGTTCATTGCGCTATGAAGTATCTAATTGCAGATTTCCAGAAAACTGTGCTAACAAACTGATCACTGAAGAGAAACGTGTAACTCTGTGAGTTGCATTCACTTGGCAATGCAGTTTCCCAGAAAGCTTCTCTTTATTTATTAGTGAGGATATTCCTTTACACCATGGGCCCCAATAGGCTCCCAAATATCGCTTTGCAGATTCCAGGAAAAGAGTGTTAGCAAACTGCTTCTTGAGGCAGAGGTTGTAACTCTGTGAGATGAACTCACAGATCGGAAAGAAGTTTCTCAGAAAGCTTCTTTCACGTTTTGAACGGATGAAATTTCCTTATAGCGTAGGCCTCAATGTGATCCAAAGAAGCCCTTCTCAGATTCCTCAAGACAGTGGTAATGGACTGCTCCACGAACCATAAGTGTAACTCTGTGAGATGACACACATCACCAAGAAGTTCTAAGAAATCTTCTTTCTAGTTTTCATCTGTGGATATTTCCTTTGTCACTGTAATGTTCATGCGCTATGAAGTATCTAATTGCAGATTTCCAGAAAACTGTGCTAACAAATGATCACTGAAGAGAAAGTGTAACTCTGTGAGTTGCATTCACACATGGCAATGCAGTTTCTCAGAAAGCTTCTCTTTAGTTATTATGTGAGGATATTTCCTTTATCACCATGGGCCCCAATAGGCTCC
>NC_044554.1:156483956-156494188 GCF_007565055.1 Rhinopithecus roxellana | reverse complement strand
ACTCTGTGAGATGAACTCACAGATCAGAAAGAAGTTTCTCAGAAAGCTTCTTTCACGTTTTGAACGGATGAAATTTCCTTTATCAGCGTAGGCCTCAATGTGATCCAAAGAAGCCCTTCTCAGATTCCTCAAAGACAGTGTTAATGGACTGCTCCACGAAACATAAGTGTAACTCTGTGAGATGAATTCACACATCACCAAGAAGTTTCTAAGAAAGCTTCTTTCTGTTTTCATCTGTGGATATTTCCTTTGTCACTGTAATGTTCATTGCGCTATGAAGTATCATTGCAGATTTCCAGAAAACTGTGCTAACAAACAGATCACAGAAGAGAAACGTGTAACTCTGTGAGTTGCATTCACACATGGCAATGCAGTTTCTCAGAAAGCTTCTCTTTAGTTATTATGTGAGGATATTTCCCTTATCACCATGGGCCCCAATAGGCTCCCAAATATCACTTTGCAGATTCCACGAAAAGAGTGTTAGCAAACTGCTTCTTGAGGCAGAGGTTGTAACTCTGTGAGATGAACTCACAGATCAGAAAGAAGTTTCTCAGAAAGCTTCTTTCACGTTTTGAACGGATGAAATTTCCTTTATCAGCGTAGGCCTCAATGTGATCCAAAGAAGCCCTTCTCAGATTCCTCAAAGACAGTGTTAATGGACTGCTCCACGAAACATAAGTGTAACTCTGTGAGATGAATTCACACATCACCAAGAAGTTTCTAAGAAAGCTTCTTTCTGTTTTCATCTGTGGATATTTCCTTTGTCACTGTAATGTTCATTGCGCTATGAAGTATCTAATTGCAGATTTACAGAAAACTGTGCTAAACAACAGATCAAGAAGAGAAACGTGTAACTCTGTGAGTTGCATTCACACATGGCAATGCAGTTTCTCAGAAAGCTTCTCTTTAGTTATTATGTGAGGATATTTCCCTTATCACCATGGGCCCCAATAGGCTCCCAAATATCACTTTGCAGATTCCACGAAAAGAGTGTTAGCAAACTGCTTCTTGAGGCAGAGGTTGTAACTCTGTGAGATGAACTCACAGATCAGAAAGAAGTTTCTCAGAAAGCTTCTTTCACGTTTTGAACGGATGAAATTTCCTTTATCAGCGTAGGCCTCAATGTGATCCAAAGAAGCCCTTCTCAGATTCCTCAAAGACAGTGTTAATGGACTGCTCCACGAAACATAAGTGTAACTCTGTGAGATGAATTCACACATCACCAAGAAGTTTCTAAGAAAGCTTCTTTCTGTTTTCATCTGTGGATATTCCTTTGTCACTGTAATGTTCATTGCGCTATGAAGTATCTAATTGCAGATTTCCAGAAAACTGTGCTAACAAAAAGATCACAGAAGAGAAACGTGTAACTCTGTGAGTTGCATTCACACATGGCAATGCAGTTTCTCAGGAAGCTTCTCTTTAGTTATTATGTGAGGATATTTCCCTTATCACCATGGGCCCCAATAGGCTCCCAAATATCACTTTGCAGATTCCACGAAAAGAGTGTTAGCAAACTGCTTCTTGAGGCAGAGGTTGTAACTCTGTGAGATGAACTCACAGATCAGAAAGAAGTTTCTCAGAAAGCTTCTTTCACGTTTTGAACGGATGAAATTTCCTTTATCAGCGTAGGCCTCAATGTGATCCAAAGAAGCCCTTCTCAGATTCCTCAAAGACAGTGTTAATGGACTGCTCCACGAAACATAAGTGTAACTCTGTGAGATGAATTCACACATCACCAAGAAGTTTCTAAGAAAGCTTCTTTCTTGTTTTCATCTGTGGATATTCCTTTGTCACTGTAATGTTCATTGCGCTATGAAGTATCTAATTGCAGATTTCCAGAAAACTGTGCTAACAAACAGATCAGAAGAGAAACGTGTAACTCTGTGAGTTGCATTCACATGGCAATGCAGTTTCTCAGAAAGCTTCTCTTTAGTTATTATGTGAGGATATTTCCTTATCACCATGGGCCCCAATAGGCTCCAAATATCACTTTGCAGATTCCACGAAAAGAGTGTTAGCAAACTGCTTCTTGAGGCAGAGGTTGTAACTCTGTGAGATGAACTCACAGATCAGAAAGAAGTTTCTCAGAAAGCTTCTTTCACGTTTTGAACGGATGAAATTTCCTTTATCAGCGTAGGCCTCAATGTGATCCAAAGAAGCCCTTCTCAGATTCCTCAAAGACAGTGTTAATGGACTGCTCCACGAAACATAAGTGTAACTCTGTGAGATGAATTCACACATCACCAAGAAGTTTCTAAGAAAGCTTCTTTCTTGTTTTCATCTGTGGATATTCCTTTGTCACTGTAATGTTCATTGCGCTATGAAGTATCTAATTGCAGATTTCCAGAAAAACTGTGCTAACAAACGACAGAAGAGAAACGTGTAACTCTGTGAGTTGCATTCACACATGGCAATGCAGTTTCTCAGAAAGCTTCTCTTAGTTATTATGTGAGGATATTTCCTTATCACCATGGGCCCCAATAGGCTCCCAAATATCACTTTGCAGATTCCACGAAAAGAGTGTTAGCAAACTGCTTCTTGAGGCAGAGGTTGTAACTCTGTGAGATGAACTCACAGATCAGAAAGAAGTTTCTCAGAAAGCTTCTTTCACGTTTTGAACGGATGAAATTTCCTTTATCAGCGTAGGCCTCAATGTGATCCAAAGAAGCCCTTCTCAGATTCCTCAAAGACAGTGTTAATGGACTGCTCCACGAAACATAAGTGTAACTCTGTGAGATGAATTCACACATCACCAAGAAGTTTCTAAGAAAGCTTCTTTCTTGTTTTCATCTGTGGATATTTCCTTGTCACTGTAATGTTCATTGCGCTATGAAGTATCTAATTGCAGATTTCCAGAAAACTGTGCTAACAAACAGATCAGAAGAGAAACGTGTAACTCTGTGAGTTGCATTCACACTGGCAATGCAGTTTCTCAGAAAGCTTCTCTTTAGTTATTATGTGAGGATATTTCCCTTATCACCATGGGCCCCAATAGGCTCCCAAATATCACTTTGCAGATTCCACGAAAAGAGTGTTAGCAAACTGCTTCTTGAGGCAGAGGTTGTAACTCTGTGAGATGAACTCACAGATCAGAAAGAAGTTTCTCAGAAAGCTTCTTTCACGTTTTGAACGGATGAAATTTCCTTTATCAGCGTAGGCCTCAATGTGATCCAAAGAAGCCCTTCTCAGATTCCTCAAAGACAGTGTTAATGGACTGCTCCACGAAACATAAGTGTAACTCTGTGAGATGAATTCACACATCACCAAGAAGTTTCTAAGAAAGCTTCTTTCTTGTTTTCATCTGTGGATATTTCCTTTGTCACTGTAATGTTCATTGCGCTATGAAGTATCTAATTGCAGATTTCCAGAAAACTGTGCTAACAAACAGATCACAGAAGAGAAACGTGTAACTCTGTGAGTTGCATTCACATATGGCAATGCAGTTTCTCAGAAAGCTTCTCTTTAGTTATTATGTGAGGATATTTCCCTTATCACCATGGGCCCCAATAGGCTCCCAAATATCACTTTGCAGATTCCACGAAAAGAGTGTTAGCAAACTGCTTCTTGAGGCAGAGGTTGTAACTGTGAGATGAACTCACAGATCAGAAAGAAGTTTCTCAGAAAGCTTCTTTCACGTTTTGAACGGATGAAATTTCCTTTATCAGCGTAGGCCTCAATGTGATCCAAAGAAGCCCTTCTCAGATTCCTCAAAGACAGTGTTAATGGACTGCTCCACGAAACATAAGTGTAACTCTGTGAGATGAATTCACACATCACCAAGAAGTTTCTAAGAAAGCTTCTTTCTTGTTTTCATCTGTGGATATTTCCTTTGTCACTGTAATGTTCATTGCGCTATGAAGTATCTAATTGCAGATTTCCAGAAAACTGTGCTAACAAACAGATCACAGAAGAGAAACGTGTAACTCTGTGAGTTGCATTCACACATGGCAATGCAGTTTCTCAGAAAGCTTCTCTTTAGTTATTATGTGAGGATATTTCCTTATCACCATGGGCCCCAATAGGCTCCCAAATATCACTTTGCAGATTCCACGAAAAGAGTGTTAGCAAACTGCTTCTTGAGGCAGAGGTTGTAACTCTGTGAGATGAACTCACAGATCAGAAAGAAGTTTCTCAGAAAGCTTCTTTCACGTTTTGAACGGATGAAATTTCCTTTATCAGCGTAGGCCTCAATGTGATCCAAAGAAGCCCTTCTCAGATTCCTCAAAGACAGTGTTAATGGACTGCTCCACGAAACATAAGTGTAACTCTGTGAGATGAATTCACACATCACCAAGAAGTTTCTAAGAAAGCTTCTTTTGTTTTCATCTGTGGATATTCCTTTGTCACTGTAATGTTCATTGCGCTATGAAGTATCTAATTGCAGATTTCCAGAAAACTGTGCTAACAAACAGATCACAGAAGAGAAACGTGTAACTCTGTGAGTTGCATTCACACATGGCAATGCAGTTTCTCAGAAAGCTTCTCTTTAGTTATTATGTGAGGATATTTCCCTTATCACCATGGGCCCCAATAGGCTCCCAAATATCACTTTGCAGATTCCACGAAAAGAGTGTTAGCAAACTGCTTCTTGAGGCAGAGGTTGTAACTCTGTGAGATGAACTCACAGATCAGAAAGAAGTTTCTCAGAAAGCTTCTTTCACGTTTTGAACGGATGAAATTTCCTTTATCAGCGTAGGCCTCAATGTGATCCAAAGAAGCCCTTCTCAGATTCCTCAAAGCAGTGTTAATGGACTGCTCCACGAAACATAAGTGTAACTCTGTGAGATGAATTCACACATCACCAAGAAGTTTCTAAGAAAGCTTCTTTCTTGTTTTCATCTGTGGATATTTCCTTTGTCACTGTAATGTTCATTGCGCTATGAAGTATCTAATTGCAGATTTCCAGAAAACTGTGCTAACAAACAGATCACAGAAGAGAAACGTGTAACTCTGTGAGTTGCATTCACACATGGCAATGCAGTTTCTCAGAAAGCTTCTCTTTAGTTATTATGTGAGGATATTTCCCTTATCACCATGGGCCCCAATAGGCTCCCAAATATCACTTTGCAGATTCCACGAAAAGAGTGTTAGCAAACTGCTTCTTGAGGCAGAGGTTGTAACTCTGTGAGATGAACTCACAGATCAGAAAGAAGTTTCTCAGAAAGCTTCTTTCACGTTTTGAACGGATGAAATTTCCTTTATCAGCGTAGGCCTCAATGTGATCCAAAGAAGCCCTTCTCAGATTCCTCAAAGACAGTGTTAATGGACTGCTCCACGAAACATAAGTGTAACTCTGTGAGATGAATTCACACATCACCAAGAAGTTTCTAAGAAAGCTTCTTTCTTGTTTTCTTCTGTGGATATTCCTTTGTCACTGTAATGTTCATTGCGCTATGAAGTATCTAATTGCAGATTTCCAGAAAACTGTGCTAACAAACAGATCACAGAAGAGAAACGTGTAACTCTGTGAGTTGCATTCACACATGGCAATGCAGTTTCTCAGAAAGCTTCTCTTTAGTTATTATGTGAGGATATTTCCCTTATCACCATGGGCCCCAATAGGCTCCCAAATATCACTTTGCAGATTCCACGAAAAGAGTGTTAGCAAACTGCTTCTTGAGGCAGAGGTTGTAACTCTGTGAGATGAACTCACAGATCAGAAAGAAGTTTCTCAGAAAGCTTCTTTCACGTTTTGAACGGATGAAATTTCCTTTATCAGCGTAGGCCTCAATGTGATCCAAAGAAGCCCTTCTCAGATTCCTCAAAGACAGTGTTAATGGACTGCTCCACGAAACATAAGTGTAACTCTGTGAGATGAATTCACACATCACCAAGAAGTTTCTAAGAAAGCTTCTTTCTTGTTTTCATCTGTGGATATTTCCTTTGTCACTGTAATGTTCATTGCGCTATGAAGTATCTAATTGCAGATTTCCAGAAAACTGTGCTAACAAACAGATCACAGAAGAGAAACGTGTAACTCTGTGAGTTGCATTCACACATGGCAATGCAGTTTCTCAGAAAGCTTCTCTTTAGTTATTATGTGAGGATATTTCCTTATCACCATGGGCCCCAATAGGCTCCCAAATATCACTTTGCAGATTCCACGAAAAGAGTGTTAGCAAACTGCTTCTTGAGGCAGAGGTTGTAACTCTGTGAGATGAACTCACAGATCAGAAAGAAGTTTCTCAGAAAGCTTCTTTCACGTTTTGAACGGATGAAATTTCCTTTATCAGCGTAGGCCTCAATGTGATCCAAAGAAGCCCTTCTCAGATTCCTCAAAGACAGTGTAATGGACTGCTCCACGAAACATAAGTGTAACTCTGTGAGATGAATTCACACATCACCAAGAAGTTTCTAAGAAAGCTTCTTTCTTGTTTTCATCTGTGGATATTTCCTTTGTCACTGTAATGTTCATTGCGCTATGAAGTATCTAATTGCAGATTTCCAGAAAACTGTGCTAACAAACAGATCACAGAAGAGAAAGGTGTAACTCTGTGAGTTGCATTCACACATGGCAATGCAGTTTCTCAGAAAGCTTCTCTTTAGTTATTATGTGAGGATATTTCCCTTATCACCATGGGCCCCAATAGGCTCCCAAATATCACTTTGCAGATTCCACGAAAAGAGGTTAGCAAACTGCTTCTTGAGGCAGAGGTTGTAACTCTGTGAGATGAACTCACAGATCAGAAAGAAGTTTCTCAGAAAGCTTCTTTCACGTTTTGAACGGATGAAATTTCCTTTATCAGCGTAGGCCTCAATGTGATCCAAAGAAGCCCTTCTCAGATTCCTCAAAGACAGTGTTAATGGACTGCTCCACGAAACATAAGTGTAACTCTGTGAGATGAATTCACACATCACCAAGAAGTTTCTAAGAAAGCTTCTTTCTTGTTTTCATCTGTGGATATTCCTTTGTCACTGTAATGTTCATTGCGCTATGAAGTATCTAATTGCAGATTTCCAGAAAACTGTGCTAACAAACAGATCACAGAGAGAAACGTGTAACTGTGAGTTGCATTCACATGGCAATGCAGTTTCTCAGAAAGCTTCTCTTTAGTTATTATGTGAGGATATTTCCCTTATCACCATGGGCCCCAATAGGCTCCCAAATATCACTTTGCAGATTCCACGAAAAGAGTGTTAGCAAACTGCTTCTTGAGGCAGAGGTTGTAACTCTGTGAGATGAACTCACAGATCAGAAAGAAGTTTCTCAGAAAGCTTCTTTCACGTTTTGAACGGATGAAATTTCCTTTATCAGCGTAGGCCTCAATGTGATCCAAAGAAGCCCTTCTCAGATTCCTCAAAGACAGTGTTAATGGACTGCTCCACGAAACATAAGTGTAACTCTGTGAGATGAATTCACACATCACCAAGAAGTTTCTAAGAAAGCTTCTTTCTTGTTTTCATCTGTGGATATTTCCTTTGTCACTGTAATGTTCATTGCGCTATGAAGTATCTAATTGCAGATTTCCAGAAAACTGTGCTAACAAACAGATCACAGAAGAGAAACGTGTAACTCTGTGAGTTGCATTCACACATGGCAATGCAGTTTCTCAGAAAGCTTCTCTTTAGTTATTATGTGAGGATATTTCCCTTATCACCATGGGCCCCAATAGGCTCCCAAATATCACTTTGCAGATTCCACGAAAAGAGTGTTAGCAAACTGCTTCTTGAGGCAGAGGTTGTAACTCTGTGAGTGAACTCACAGATCAGAAAGAAGTTTCTCAGAAAGCTTCTTTCACGTTTTGAACGGATGAAATTTCCTTTATCAGCGTAGGCCTCAATGTGATCCAAAGAAGCCCTTCTCAGATTCCTCAAAGACAGTGTTAATGGACTGCTCCACGAAACATAAGTGTAACTCTGTGAGATGAATTCACACATCACCAAGAAGTTTCTAAGAAAGCTTCTTTCTGTTTTCATCTGTGGATATTCCTTTGTCACTGTAATGTTCATTGCGCTATGAAGTATCTAATTGCAGATTTCCAGAAAACTGTGCTAACAAACAGATCACAGAAGAGAAACGTGTAACTTGTGAGTTGCATTCACACATGGCAATGCAGTTTCTCAGAAAGCTTCTCTTTAGTTATTATGTGAGGATATTTCTTTATCACCATGGGCCCCAATAGGCTCCCAAATATCACTTTGCAGATTCCACGAAAAGAGTGTTAGCAAACTGCTTCTTGAGGCAGAGGTTGTAACTCTGAGAGATGAACTCACAGATCAGAAAGAAGTTTCTCAGAAAGCTTCTTTCACGTTTTGAACGGATGAAATTTCCTTTATCAGCGTAGGCCTCAATGTGATCCAAAGAAGCCCTTCTCAGATTCCTCAAAGACAGTGTTAATGGACTGCTCCACGAAACATAAGTGTAACTCTGTGAGATGAATTCACACATCACCAAGAAGGTTCTAAGAAAGCTTCTTTCTTGTTTTCATCTGTGGATATTTCCTTTGTCACTGTAATGTTCATTGCGCTATGAAGTATCTAATTGCAGATTTCCAGAAAACTGTGCTAACAAAAAGATCACAGAAGAGAAACGTGTAACTCTGTGAGTTGCATTCACACATGGCAATGCAGTTTCTCAGAAAGCTTCTCTTTAGTTAATTGAGGATATTTCCTTATCACCATGGGCCCCAATAGGCTCCCAAATATCACTTTGCAGATTCCACGAAAAGAGTGTTAGCAAACTGCTCTTGAGGCAGAGGTTGTAACTCTGTGAGATGAACTCACAGATCAGAAAGAAGTTTCTCAGAAAGCTTCTTTCACGTTTTGAACGGATGAAATTTCCTTTATCAGCGTAGGCCTCAATGTGATCCAAAGAAGCCCTTCTCAGATTCCTCAAAGACAGTGTTAATGGACTGCTCCACGAAACATAAGTGTAACTCTGTGAGATGAATTCACACATCACCAAGAAGTTTCTAAGAAAGCTTCTTTCTTGTTTTCATCTGTGGATATTTCCTTTGTCACTGTAATGTTCATTGCGCTATGAAGTATCTAATTGCAGATTTCCAGAAAACTGTGCTAACAAACAGATCACAGAAGAGAAACGTGTAACTCTGTGAGTTGCATTCACACATGGCAATGCAGTTTCTCAGAAAGCTTCTCTTTAGTTATTATGTGAGGAGATTTCCCTTATCACCATGGGCCCCAATAGGCTCCCAAATATCACTTTGCAGATTCCACGAAAAGAGTGTTAGCAAACTGCTTCTTGAGGCAGAGGTTGTAACTCTGTGAGATGAACTCACAGATCAGAAGAAGTTCTCAGAAAGCTTCTTTCACGTTTTGAACGGATGAAATTTCCTTTATCAGCGTAGGCCTCAATGTGATCCAAAGAAGCCCTTCTCAGATTCCTCAAAGACAGTGTTAATGGACTGCTCCACGAAACATAAGTGTAACTCTGTGAGATGAATTCACACATCACCAAGAAGTTTCTAAGAAAGCTTCTTTCTTGTTTTCATCTGTGGATATTTCCTTTGTCACTGTAATGTTCATTGCGCTATGAAGTATCTAATTGCAGATTTCCAGAAAACTGTGCTAACAAACAGATCACAGAAGAGAAACGTGTAACTCTGTGAGTTGCATTCACACATGGCAATGCAGTTTCTCAGAAAGCTTCTCTTTAGTTATTATGTGAGGATTTCCTTATCACCATGGGCCCCAATAGGCTCCCAAATATCACTTTGCAGATTCCACGAAAAGAGTGTTAGCAAACTGCTTCTTGAGGCAGAGGTTGTAACTCTGTGAGATGAACTCACAGATCAGAAAGAAGTTTCTCAGAAAGCTTCTTTCACGTTTTGAACGGATGAAATTTCCTTTATCAGCGTAGGCCTCAATGTGATCCAAAGAAGCCCTTCTCAGATTCCTCAAAGACAGTGTTAATGGACTGCTCCACACGAAACATAAGTGTAACTCTGTGAGATGAATTCACACATCACCAAGAAGTTTCTAAGAAAGCTTCTTTCTTGTTTTCATCTGGATATTCCTTTGTCACTGTAATGTTCATTGCGCTATGAAGTATCTCTAATGCAGATTTCCAGAAACTGTGAACAAACAGATCAAGAAGAGAAACGTGTAACTCTGTGAGTTGCATCACACATGGCAATGCAGTTCTCAGAAAGCTTCTCTTTAGTTATTATGTGAGGATATTTCCTTATCACCATGGGACCCAAAAGGCTCAATATCACTTTGCAGATTCCAACGAAAGGTGTTAGCAAACTGCTTCTTGAGGCAGAGGTTGT
>NC_044554.1:156452428-156483856 GCF_007565055.1 Rhinopithecus roxellana | reverse complement strand
AAAATCACTTGATCTAGGGAGGCAGAGTTTGCAGTGAGCCAAGATCGCACCATTGCACTCCAGCCGGGGTAACAAGAGTGAAACTCCATCTCAAAAAAAAAAAAAAAGAAGTTTAACTGACTCATGGTTCTGCATGGCTGGAGAGGCCTCAGGAAACTTACAATCATGGCAGAAGATGAAGCGGAAGCAAGGTATGTCTTACATGGTGGTCAGAGAGAGAGAGAGAGAAGCGGAAAGCACCAGACATTTATCAAACAACCAGATCTCATGAGAACACACTCACTATCACAAGAACAGTATGGGGAAAACAGCCCCCATGATCCAACCACCTCCCATCAGGTCCCTCGCTCAATACATGGGGATTACAATTTAGATTACAATTCAAGATGAGATTTGGGTGGGGGCACAGCCAAATCATATCATCACCCTTTAGATTTCTCAAGTGAGAGTCTGGCACTTGTCCCCTGAACACCCAAAAGTGCAGAGGATGCTCATCCAGGCTTGAGGTGGGAGGTAGGCCCTTCTGACCTCTCCCCTTTGGAGAGCATGCACCTTGGAGCTCACTAACAGGAGATGATGCCATAAATCCTCCTCAAATCTCGAATCTCTGACTCATTTATACTCTCATGGTGGATGAGGGTTAGGGGTTGTTCAGCTGGTCTTCCTTCATAAATCCTCCAACAAGACCTCACTTCTCATCTATTGTCTGGGTGCCTCAGCTGGAACTTCCACTTTACCTGCCTTATTGATATACAAACCTTTGTAGTAATCATATAGAAACATAAGCGAGAAGGAAATACTCCAACATCAGGATAGTTGCTACATCCCTGGGGAGGAGGATGACAAGAAGGGCATCAGAGAGGGACAGAGAGGGTGCCCAGGATGGTGAATTTTATGTGTCAACTTGGCTGGGCCATGGCACCCAGATATTTCATGAAACATATTATTCTAGAAGTTTCTGTGGAGATATTTTTTAGATGAGACAAACCTTTAAATCAGTAGGCATTGAGTACAGTGGGTTACCCTCTGCAACGTGGGTAGGCCTCAGCCAATCAGTTTGGAGGCCTGAGTAGAGCAAAGACTGACCTACCCCAACCAAGAGGGAATTCCGCCAAAAGACTGGCGTTTTTTGGTTTTGTTTGGTTTTTAGTTTACACAAAGGCAATTTATTCACAGCAAACAATTTGAGGAGTCCTGTTCACAAACAGTGAACACAGCAACCCTCCTTCTGGAAGATACTGTCAGAGCGGCTGGGGGTGATGTCCTCAATCTACCAGATCTTCATACGTGAGCGGGCAAGGGTTTGGGGGACCAACCACACTAGAATCCAGGGGTCTTGGTCCTATTTCCTCCTGTGGCCAGGAGCCTGATGTGTAAGGCAGTGATGCCCAGCTCCTTACCCCTCTGGACCACATCCTGAGCAGTCAACATGGCAGTACATGAGGAGGATTCATCTTGGTCAGCCTTCTCCTTCATCCCACTGGCCACATGGCAGGTGGTTCCTTGCCAGAAAGATCAGTGACATGGACAAAGGTGTCATTCAGGCTGCCTTAGGATTCAAACTGCAGCTCCTCCCTGGGTCAGCAGCCTGCTGGCCTATCCCAAAGATTTTGAATTTACTAGTTTCCACAATCGCCCGAGTCAAATCCTTGAGAGAGAGAGAGAGACCCTCTGATATGGTTTGGCTCTGTGTCCCCACCCAAATCTCTTCTCGAATTGTAATCTCCACATGTCAGAGGAGGGACCGGGTGGGAGGTGACTGGATCATGGGGGCAGATTTTCCCCATGATGTTCTCATGATAGTGAGTTCTCATGAGATCTGATGGTTTAAAGTGTGGCACTTCCCCCACTTCTCTCTCTCCTGCTCCACCATGGTAAAGATGTGCTTGCTTCTGCCATGACTGTAAGTTTCCTGAGGTCTCCTAACCATGCTTCCTGTTAAGCCTTTGGGACTGTAAATCAATTAAACCTCTTTTTAAGTAAATTATCCAGTCTCAGGTAATTCTTTTTTTTTTTTTTTTTTTTTTTTTTTTTTTTTTTTTTTTTTTTTTTTTTTTTTTTTTTTTTTTTTTTTTGAGACGGAGTCTTGCTCTGTCACCCAGGCTGGAGTGCAGTGGCTGGATCTCCGCTCACTGCAAGCTCCGCCTCCCGGGTTTACGCCATTCTCCTGCCTCAGCCTCCCGAGTAGCTGGGACTACAGGCGCCCACCACCTCGCCCGGCTAGTTTTTTGTATTTTTTAGTAGAGACGGGGTTTCACCGGGTTAGCCAGAATGGTCTCGATCTCCTGACCTTGTGATCCGCCCGTCTCGGCCTCCCAAAGTGCTGGGATTACAGGCTTGAGCCACCGCGCCCGGCTCAGGTAATTCTTTATAGCAGCATAAGAATGGACTAATACACCCTCTTTTTTTCTGTTTCTCTGGAGAACCCTAACTAATATAAGGACTTAACTATAGATGGACAAGGTGAGGCAAGATGAGTATTATAGCTTGTAAAAGTTTTCTTTTCTTTCTCTTTTGTTGTTAAAACCTGCACGGGCAGTTCCTGCCTTTTGCCACAGTGCATTTTATCCCTAGGTCAGGTTATGTTGCTCTTGGCCAAAGACTGCTTTGAGACAAATGCATTCCTGGAAACTACGTTGTAAATCCAATTGTCATAAAGCAGATTGAGCTTTCCCATGGAAACAATGTTACGTTGAAGAATAACAGCAGGACTAGTACCCTGCCCTTGCACAGAGCTTCATAGATCAAAAAGGACTTTCACATACACTGTTGCATTTACTCCTGGAAGGTAGCAATATGTTCTCTGCTTTTACAGAAGAAATTGAGGCACAAAGAAACAATTTGCTAGGGTCAGATGGTTAATAAAGGACCCAGCTGGGACTCAGTCCTCATTTGGTGGTCTTTCCAACTTCTTAACCATGCAAGGTCTCAGCTTCACACATAACAAAAAGTGTAACCATTGCAAAAATTCCAGAACTCCAGGCCCCCACAACTACAATTTTGCTCTTAAGACACACACACACACACACACACACACACACACACACACACACACACACACACAAAACAGGTAAATGGGCATACTGATTCCTCAAGAGACCCCTGAACTATAAAGCAGACATTTAATATGTAAATAACCAGCACAAAGTTCCAGTGTGGTGGTTCACACCTGTAGTCCCAGCACTTTGGGAGGCCAAGGCAGGAAGATCACTTGAGCCCTGGAGTTTGAGACCAGCCTGGGCAACATGGCAAAACCCTGTCTCTACAAAAAAATACAAAAATTAGCCAGGCATGGTGGTGCACACCTGTGATTCCAGCTACATAAGAGGCTGAGGTGGGAGAATTGCATCGAGGTTGCAGTGAGCTGTGTCTGTGCCACTGCACTCCAACCTGGGCAGCAGAGCGAGATCCTGTCTAAAAAAAAAAAAAAGCCTTGGACTTGGCTGGGTGCGGTGGCTCATGCCTGTAATCCCAGCACTTTGGGAGGCCGAGGCGGGTGGATCACAAGGTCAGGAGATTAAGACCACCCTGCCTAACACGGTGAAACCACGTCTCTACTAGAAATACAAAAAATCAGCCGAGCGTAGTGGTGGACGCTTGTAGTCCCAGCTGCTGGGGAGGCTGAGGCAGGAGAACGGCGTGAACCCAGGAGGCAGAGCTTGCAGTGAGCCGAGATCGTGCCACTGCACTCCAGCCTGGGCGACAGAGAAAAAAAAAAAAAACAAAAAACCTTGGACTTGGCTTCTCCAGACCCCTTACTGGGAGGCACAGCCTTTGGCTGTGATGACACTCCTACTTTGATATCGCAGCTATACTATATTCTGCTCCACTAATAAATGCATATTTGGAAGCACCGCCTTTGTGAACCTCTGAACTTTCTTTAGAAATTGAGCCCTGTTTAGTGGCAGCTGCAGTGCCTTGCCACCATTACAGGTGGAGTTATTTATTTTCCCCCAAAATTTTTGTGCTGAAGTTCTAACCCCCAGTACTTCAGCATGTAGCCTTATTTGGAAAGCAGGTCATTGCAAATGGAACTAGTTGAGATGAGTCACACTAGAGTAGAGTGGGCCCCTAACCCAATACGACTTATAAAAAGGAGAAATTTAAACAGGGAGAACATGCAAAATTTGGAGTTATCCTTTCACAAACCAAGAACTAGCAGATGCTAGGAGGAAGATCTGGAACAGATCTCTCCCTGGTGCCTTCAGAGGGAGTGTGGCTCTGCCTACACCTTGATCTCAGACCTAGAAAGCCTCTAAATAAGTTTCTTTTTGTTAAGCCACCCAGTTTGTGGCACTGTATTATGGCAGCCTTAGCAGACTAATACGTGTGCAGCAAGCCCCCATTCTCTCCCTCTCCCACCTGCAACAAATGCTGCTGTCAGCTCAACTCTTGAATCCCTCAGTTCTCCCTCTCATCATTCTCCATGTGGGACCCTATGACTTTACCTCTCTTCTCCCCAAGCGAATGTGTTCTCTTCTTAGCCAAAGCATTGCCACTTATTTGCAAAATACAAGTAGTTTGTCCACAGCATGGGAATTGTTTGCCCAGAGCCCTACATACTTGCTCTCTCATATGAAAGGAAAAATAAATCCTGGGGCCCCCAAATCACTAAGCTAAAGGGACAAGTCAAGCTGGAAACTGCTTAGGGCCAACCCGGTCCCATTCTATTCAAAGTCACCCCTCTGCTCACTGAGATAAATGCGTATCTGATTGCCTCCTTTGGAAAGGCTAATCAGAAACTCAAAAGAATGCAACCATTTGTTTCTTATCTACCCATGACCTGGAAGCCCCCTCCCTGCTTCGAGCCTCCCATCTTTGCTTCTAGTTGTCCTGCTTTTCCAGACCAAACCAATGTTCATCTTGCATATGTTGATTGACATCTCATGTCTCCCTAGAATGTATGAAACCAAACTGTGCTCTGATCACCTCGGCCACGTGTCATGAGGACCTCCTGAGGCTGTCACAGGTGCGTGTCCTCAACTTTGGCAAAACACACTTTCTAAATTAGCTGAGACCTGTCTCAGTTTTTCGGGGTTCACGCTAGAGAAGACATGGTGGCCAGCTTCAGAATCCCAAAGTTTCAGACAAGATGAAGCCTTAGAAGTCAGGTCTTTCAAGCCTTGCAATTTGCAGAAAAAGAAGATGAGGACAAGGAAAGGGGGATCATTTTCCAAGGATCGCATGCATAGCTCATTAATATTAGGGGTGTGATGATGACCCAGGAGTTCTGACTCTCAACTCAGTGCCTTTTTATCTGTTCAATACTAGGTTTGCCTCCAGGGGTGACTCTTGTTACCAGCTGTCCTGATGTGCACCTCTCTTGCTCCTTAAAAGTGAATTGTTGGACACGCATGGTGGCTCATGCCTGTATTCTTAGTACTTTGGAAGGCTGAGGCACGAGGATTGTTTGAGGCCAAGAGTTCGAGACCAACCTGGCCAACATAGCAAGACCCCCATCTCTGTTTAAAAAAAATAATAATTTTTAAAACAAATAAAGTGAATTGAATTTAGCATAGCAAACTTGGGCCAGGAGCAGTGGCTCATGCCTGTAATCTCAGCACTTTCAGATGCCGAGGCAGGTGGATCACCTGAGGTCAGGAGTTCAAGACTAGCCTGGCCAACATGGCGAAAACACATCTCTACTAAAAATACAAAAATTAGCCATGGGGGTGCCCGCCTGCAGTCCCAGCTACTCGGGAGGCTGAGATGGGAGAATCACTTGAACCTGGGAGGTGAAGGTTGCAGTGAGCCAAGATTGAACCACTGCACTTCAGCCTGGGCAACAGAATGAGACTCAGTCTCAAAAAAAAAAAAAAAAAAAAGTTCCATGTCCCAGGAACCTACTCAGTCCTGGACAAACCAGGACTATTGGTAAACCCAGTAAGGAATGACATCTATGTGCAGTTAAAGATCAACAGGGGCCAGGTGCGGTGGTTCACTCCTGTAATCTCAGCACTTTGAGGTCAGGAGTTTGAGATCAGCCTGGCCAACATGGTAAAACCCCATCTCTACTAAAACTACAAAAAATTAGCCGGGCATGGTGGCATGCGCTGAAATCCCAGTTACTCGGGAGGCTGAGGCAGGAGAATCACTTGAACCCTGGAGGCGGAGGTTGCAGTGAGTCAAAATCACACCACTACCCTCCAGCCTGGTGATAGAGCAAGACTCCGTCTCAAAAAATATGGCCAGACGCGGTGGCTCAAGCCTGTAATCCCAGTACTTTGGGAGGCTGAGGCGGGTGGATCATGAGGTCAGGAGATGGAGACCATCCTGGCTAACGCGGTGAAACACCGTCTCTACTAAAAATACAAAAAAATTAGCCAGGCATGGTGGTGGGCGCCTCTAGTCCCAGCTACTCAGGAGGCTGAGGCAGGAGAATGGAGTGAACCTGGGGGGCGGAGCTTGCAGCGAGCCGAGATGGTGCCACCGCACTCCAGCCTGGGCGACAGTGAGACTCCGTCTCATAAATAAATAAATAAGATCAACAGGGCACAAAAGTGCTGTGTTAGGAACTACGCAAAGGTGAGCCTGGTGTATCTCAGTTGGAACGCCCCTCCCCAGCCCACCCAACTCTCTCTCTCCAGTTCTTTCCACGTAGAGAGTTCACAGGGAGTTGCAGTGTTCCTGCAGGGTGGTGGCTGCCCCTGCATCTCTAGTCCTGATTTCCTGACAATTCAGAAAGCATTTCCATGTTGGCCCAAAGTTTCTGTTTCCTGTTCCCTCCCACACTATTTTTAGATCCAGCAGACATTTCCTGCCTTGGCCTGTCCCACCCGCCTGGGTGTCTATCCCAGCCTCTGATATCAGGGTACATGCAGGGTGGACCTCAAAGATGAAGTATCTGATTCCAGGTCTGGGACCCTGGTGGCCAGGAGCAGCTTAGCATCCAGCAGTGATCCCCCCAGGCTAAGTTGCTTTCCTGGTTTACTTTGTAAGCTGTAAAATAGTAGTTTCTCAGGTCCTTTTCCTTCAGCCTGCCTATACCAAGCTCCCTGTGCCTTTATCCGTCAGTCTACAGCCTTAAAGGTGGACGAGCCCAACATGGTGGTATGTTGGCTGACTGTGCTACAACTTACTGCGAGCAGACAGCAAAGTTTCAGGCTTAAAGGTCTATCTGCAGCCTCCATTTTCCAAACACCTCCTGTTTGTCAGGCACTATTCTCGTCTCGTTAAAGCTCACCACAATCTTATGAGGTAGCAAAAGTCTTCATTTCCCAGATTAGAAACCTGAAGCTCAGAAAGGTAGACAACTCACCCCAAGGTGCACAGTGGCAGAGCCTCACCAAACTCCATTTCACCAACTGAAATGCCTCTATGTCAGCATTTTTCAGTCTTTTCTTTTCTTTTTGTAATCGCCCTCCTATGGAGCCTTTGTAGACATTTTTTCCCCTAATGCTCCCTCCTATATGCAACGTGAATACTACAAATAGACCACATATCAGCTTATGGACTGAATGTGTATCTATGCTTTATATTTAAAAAATAAGAATTGGGCCGGGCACAGTAGCTCACACCTGTAATCCCAACACTTTGGGAAGTTGAAGCAGGAAGATTGCTTGAAGCCAGGAGTTTGAAACCAGCCTGGGCAACATAGCAAGACCCCGTCTCTACAAAAAGTTTTTAAAATTAGCTAGGCACGTTGGCATGCACCTGTAGTCTCAGCTACTTGGGAGGTTAAGGTGGGAGGATCACTTGAGCCCAGGAATTTGAGGTTGCAGTGAGATCACTGTACTCCAGACTGGGCAACACAGCAAGACCCTGTCTCTAAGGAAAAAAAAAGAAAGAAAGAAAGAAAAAACAGATTTTTTTACTCTTCAGGAGCCAATTTCATCCCCTTTGGGTGGTAAGACCCTTGTGGAGAATGCCAGCAGGGCTCGAAGTCTTACTGTTTTTTTTTTTTTTTTCTTGAGACAAGTCTCACTCTGTCGCCCAGGCTGGAGTGCCGTGGCACAATCTCTGCTCAGTGCAAGCTCCACCTCCTGGGTTCACACCATTCTCCTGCCTCAGCCTCCTGAGTAGCTGGGAATACAGTTGCCCGCCACCACACCTGGCTAATTTTTTTGTATTTTTAGTAGAGACGGGGTTTCACTGTGTTAGCCATGATGGTCTCGAGCTCCCGACTCGTGATCCACCCGCCTTGGCCTCCCAAAGTGCTGGGATTACAGGCGTGAGCCACCGCGCCCAGCCAAAGTCTTACTGATTTATTTTTTTGCAGCAGATGCTGGTGGAGAAGAAGGTAAAACCATAGAGAAGTGTTTCCCAAACTGACATTCCCCAAACTGTAGTGTGGAGAGGTGGTTCCCGGGAAGGATTCCACGACCAAATGCACCTGAGAAATGCTGAATGCAACCCCCACTTTTGATTTTATCAAAACATCTGGGTAGCTACTTCAAAAACACTGTTTAACTAGTTCTACAACTTAAATCATGTTTTACCAATATATCCTAATTTAAGTTGACCATCAATCTCTCATTTTTCTCATCTCATTTTTTCTCTCTCTGCATTTGAAATTTTCATAAATATTATAAAAATTAACTATAATATGGCAGAAATATAATTGTATTATAGTATAAATATTAATTCTATTATAAATATATTAATTTTAATATTGTGTTATGATTATATTGATTATATATTATATAATATTGTTATTATTAATTATATTCTTAATATTATAAATTACCTTGAGTTAATGTTTATAGAACATCCTTTTGGAAATGAGCCATAGATACTCGGTCACTTTATTTCCCATGTCAGTCTTGCTGGTGACATTGGCCTGTTCAGGTGAATAAGCAGCTTTTTCTGTGATCCAGTCAAGTCAGGCCAGTCAGACCAAGGAGCTATGACCGTCAACGCCAAGAGAACACAGCAGCCTCAGCCCACCTCGCTGTATTTCAGCCAGGTGCAGGCAGCAGGAACCCAAGAAAAGAAATACATCATGGCAACGTCATTAAACTCTCACTTTGTGCCAGACAGCAAAGCTGCCACTGGCAGGGCCCCACTGTCTCTGTGGGGGCCACTGCTGCCTTATGGGAGCCCACAGCGCAGAGCGTGCAGTCCTGGCCTCCTAGGTCCAGGGCAATCAGCAAAGGCGCCCAGCTGCTCTGAGGGCTCCTCTTCCCCAAGCAGCACCAGCCTGTTGCCTTGAAATCCCCTGCCCTGTCTCCACTCTCCTATCCCAGTCACGTTCTAAAAAAGGGGCCACACACCTGGCTTCCAGGAGCTTCATAGACCGATTGCATCAGAATCTCAGAGCATCAGAATGTGAGTTTCACACAGATGAGTCTGAAAAGACCCGTGTGTGTATTCCTGAAACACTAACTCCTAAAGGCCCCCATGTCAGAGGCTTTGGGGACCACAGCCTTTGTTCAGGTGAAACCCCTGATGCAGGCTTGTTGGAGAATTTATCTTGATGTGGCCTCTTAGCTGTAGTCAGGACCCTGGAGGGCAGGATGTGTTTGTTCATCTTTTTTGTCCCCAGTATCTAGCACAGTGCCAGGCATGTACTGCATATTTAATGAATACTTGTTGAGTCAGTAACCAAATGTACAAATGAATGAAGGAATCATCGCGCGCTTAGGGCAGAGTTATCAGCCCAGGCAGCTCTGTCTAAAGGACCTGGGCCTGCTCTTTAGGGAGAAGGGATCAGTAGTTAAAACCAGAACAACACCTGGACAGCACATGTGCAATTACTCACAGCATTTGCTTTAATTGCTTAGTAAATCCACACAATGTAACTTTATGCGTCTTCAATAATTCCCTTGTTTGTTTTGAAAATCCTCAATAGAAAATAGCGGGCTGAGCGTGGTGGCTCTCGCCTGTAGGCTCTCGCCTGTAATCCCAGCATTTTGGGAGGCCGAGGCGGGTGGATCACGCGGTCAGGAGATCGAGACCATCCTGGCTAACACGGTGAAACCCCGTCTCTACCGAAAATACAAAAAATTAGCCGGGCGTGGTGGTGGGCGCTTGTAGTCCCAGCTACTCGGGAGGCTGAGGCAGGAGAATGGCATGAACCCGGGAGGTGGAGCTTGCAGTGAGCTGAGATTGCGCCACTGCACTCTAGCCTGGGCGACAGAACGAGACTCCATCTCAGAAAAAAAAAAGAAAGAAAGAAAAAAAGAAAATAGACAGCAGGTGAATGTGCATGGAGTAGAAATGCCTGACTACTGACACCTGGCCACCTTTCCGGTGAACTGGCAGGGACGGAACCTGTGCTGGGATCCCGGAGGGGCGGCTCCACAATAGCCACCTGATTCTGAGGGTGTTGCGAGCTGGTCCTGTACCTATCCTGTCATGCATGAGGGGCCTGCGATCTGCCACATCCTGTCACAGCCCCCTCCTCATCCATGTCATCCTCACAACCATCCTGGGAGGCAGGCAGCCTTGGAGATTTCGCTCCCATTTACGCTGAGACGTTTGGGGAAACCCAGGAAGAAATCCGACCCCCTTGGTACAGAGGTGAGAGAAGGAGGTAGAGACAAGACGCTCAAGAGGAGAGACACAAGCAGAGAGGGGGACAACGACCTATTCTTAAAAGAGGATGCGCCCAAGCCATGGCCGTGGTGAGACGCCCGGTCGCCCTTCCATTCTCGGCCACCAGGTGGCGGGCACAGGCCAACTAAGCCAGGCAGGGCTCAGGAGAAGCTGCCCAAAGGGCGGCTCAGGCAGAAGCAGCACCGCCAAGGTGGGAACATGCCCAGGAGGACACCGCGCAACACACACCCCACAACACACACAATGCATCCCAACACACACACTACACAACATACATACCCCAACACAACCCAATACACACCCCACAGCACACACAATGCATCCCAACGCACACACTGCACAACATACATACCCCAACAGAACCCAACACACACCCCACAGCACACACAATGCATCCCAACACACACACTGCACAACATACATACCCCCAACACAACCCAACACACACCACACATATACACCCCAACACACACTACATACACCCCTACAACACATACCCCACAACACAATGTACCACATACCACACAATGCATGCCACACACACCCCTATAATTCACACCCACAACATACAAAACATACCACACACACCCACAACACACACACAACGCATCCCAACATCCGCTACACAATACATATGCCCACAACACACATGCCCACAACACAACCCAACACACACCACAAACACCCTTACAACACACATCCCACAACAGAATGGACCACATACCACACAACGCACACCACACATACACACCACACACACCCCTACAACACACACCCCACAGCACAATGTACCACACAACTCATCACACATCCATACAACACACCCCACAACACACACACAACATACCATACAACACACATCACACACCCACACACAACACACAATGGACGACTCACCACACATACCCACAACACAACATAACACACAACACACACATCCCGACAACACACCCACAATACAATGTACCAGACAACACACAACACGTGCAACATACACACAACACATAATGCAACACATAAACCCTACACACACATCACACAACACAAAAACACCACACACACACCACACACACCACAAATACACACACACAACACATACCACTATAACAGATAAACACATCACACCACACATGACACACAGCATACACACCCTACATATACAATACAGCTCCCCACACTACAGCACACACAACATATACCACAACAAACAACACATATGACACACACAAAACACATGTCACACACACACACACCACACCTGCAGCAACTGCTCACTATCCCTCCACTTTGGGACATGTTAGATTCTTCTGCCCCACTCCATACCCTGCTTATTCAGCCTCCAACCCCAAACCGCCCCCAGCAGCACTCCTCCCCCTTTTCTCCTGGTATCTACAAATTCCAAAGTGCTGTTCATCATCTTTCCCAAACATGCCTGCCCAGGCCTTTCCCTCCCACTGTCCCCGCACCTGCACTGTCCACTCCTCATGAGGGAAAAATGAAACCTCCCCCCAGCGGAACACTTTCTGCTTCACCAGGAGTTTTCCCACCTGCTTTCCTTTTGACCGTCTCAACCATCCTATGAGGAAATTATGAGGACTGCCATTAGATGAGTTGGAAAGCAGAGTCCAAGAGGCTGAACTCCTTGCCCATCCAGATGGGAGGACGGAGCCAGCTCTTCAGATCCCAGGGTGCACCTCTGCAACCCCCACATCCCACAGCCACACCCTGCGTTCCACTCTCCAGACACCACCTGTCACTGCAAAGAAGCCCAGGTGTGATGGGAGGGACAGGTGAGGGGAATCGAGGGTCACTGCCCAGAGGAGGCAGAGAGCCCCATTTCACAAGACTCCATCTGCTTTTCCAGAAGTTTCTACCCTGGGAAAGAGGCACTCACAACCAGAGCTGAATTCTCTAGGGCTGAATTCTCAGTCTTCTTTGCACAAAAGCGAAGAAGACTGAGAAAGTCACTTGCAACTTAGTGAATGGTTATTTCTGCTGGAATTTGTCCCGCGTGTTTATGACTCAGCACAGGGGCTCCAGGGACAAAAGTTCTCAACACCCTGGCCACATGAAATGGGAGCTGGGTCTCTGTGGGACTGAGACCCTCTCCCCCATCCACAATTCCCAGCTTCAAGTTGTTTTAAATACAACAGAGGGACCCAAACCTCCTTTTGGAGGCAAGAGGTATCTGCATAAGCCCTGCCTGGATGCCATTTCTTCACCTGCATCCATAGCACCTTCAGGTGGCTCCTGTAGGGATGTTAAGAAGCAGTAATTAAGGCTGGGCGTCATGGCTCACACCTGTAATCCCAGTGCTTTGGGAGGCCAAGGCAGGTGGATCACGAGGTCAGGAGTTGGAGACCAGCCTGACCAACACCCTGTCTCTACTAAAGATACAAAAAAATTAGCTGGGCGTGGTGGCACGCACCTGTAATCCCAGCTACTCGGGAGGTTGGGGCAGGAGAATCGCTTGAACCTGGGAGGCGGAGATTGCAGTGAGCTGAGATCGTGCCTCTGCACTCCAGCCTGGGCCACAGGGCGAGACTCCGCCTCAAAAAAAAAAGCAGTAATTAGGACTGAACACCTAAGACAAGGGACAGGCAGAGAGTGGGGACGATTAACTCAGACACAGTGCAGGTCCTGGGGCTCAGGCCTCTTTCAGGTCAAACACTGTTTTCAGCCCCCAGGGGCCTTCCTGACTTCTAACATGGAGACCCTTGCAGTCCGAGCCCACTTTAGGGTGGCTCTCAGACTTTGGGGTGTGGACAGCTGCTCCTGGCCTTGGGGAGGCCTCTCTCAGGCTTAGCCTCCTGCCCAGAGCTAGGACTTAGGTGAGTCAAGTGAACACCCAGGGCACAGATATGCAGGGCGCTTCCTCTCAGGGCAGGTATTGCACCCTGAGCACCTCGCTGCCTCCTGCTAGCCCTGCTCCAAGCTACCCTTTCCCCTCCCATCCCTTCCTCCACCTCACATGTCCATTTCTTCATCCAAAATATGGAGACCACAAATCTCACACAGTGGGTGCAATGCCCAAATGACATGTCACCATTTCAAAAATGCATTGTTTGTTCATTTTTCTTATTTCTATTTTTTGAAATGCTTCTCAAAGCAGTAGAGGTTACCAACTGAATCCTTTGTTCAGAACGTGTAAACATGGCCAAGGAATGAGGGCTTGTTCTGGTGGAACCATGTTCTTGGGGGTCAGGGAGGCAGGAGGAACAAAGACCTTTTCCACCTGCAATGGAGTTTCCCAAAAGTGTGAGAACTTCCTAAAGACCGTTACCTAAGACGTTAAAACAGTCCCCAGCGTTCAGTGGGTGTGCAATAATGGCCAGTAACAGCTTAGTCTGAATCCAGGCTGGATACATCACACAATAGATGCGAGGTACCCCATGCTAAGATAACATGGGATAAGAAACTGTGGCCTCAGCCGGGCATGGTGGCTCACGCCTGTAATCCCGGCACTTTGGGAGGCCGAGGCGGATGGATCACCTGAGGTCAGGGGTTCGAGACCAGCTTGGCCAGCATGCTGAAACCCTCTCTCTAATAAAAATACAAAAATTGGCCGGGTGCAGTGGCTCACACCTGTAATTCCAGCACTTTGGGAGGCCGAGGCGGGTGGATCGCCTGAGGTCAGGAGTTCGAGACCAGCCTTGCCAACATGGTGAAACCCCATCTCTACTAAAAATACAAAGATTAGCTGGGCGTGGTGGTGGGCGCCTGTAATCCCAGCTACTTGGGAGGCTGAGGCAGGAGAATTGCTTGAATCTGGGAGGTGAAGGTTGCGGTAAGCCAAGATCATGCCACTGCACTCCAGCCTGGATGACAGAGCAAGACTCCGTCTCAAAACAAACAAAACAAAAATACAAAAATTAGCCGGGCATGGTGGCAGCCACCTGTAATCCCAGCTACTCGGGAAGCTGAGGCAGGAGAATCGCTTAAACCTAAGAGGTGGAGGTTGCAGTAAGCCGAGATCGCACCCTGCAAGAAAGAAAGAAAATGTCGTCTCTCCACACGACAGAACTGGATGCAGCTATGGAAAGGAAGGAAACCCACTACCTGCTACAACACAGAGGAACCTTGAGGTGAAGTGAATGATTACACATGCCCATGAAAAGATTTCCCTTACATAAGGGATCTAAAGAACTCAAACTCGGCCGGGCGCGGTGGCTCAAGCCTGTAATCCCTGCACTTTGGGAGGCTGAGACGGGCGGATCACAAGGTCAGGAGATCGAGACCATCCTGGCTAATACGGTGAAACCCCGTCTCTACTAAAGAATACAAAAAACTAGCCGGGCGACCTGGCGGGCGCCTGTAGTCCCAGCTACTCGGGAGGCTGAGGCAGGAGAATGGCGTGAACCCGGGAGGCGGAGCTTGCAGTGAGCTGAGATCCCACCACTGCACTCCAGCCTGGGCGACAGAGCCAGACTCCGTCTCAAAAAAAAAAAGAACTCAAACTCACAGCAAGAGAAAGTAGGATGGTGGTTGCCAGGGGCTGTGAGGAAGGGAAATGGGGAGTTGTTCTTTAATGGGTACCATTTTAGCTTTGCAAGATGAAAAGTTCTGGAGATTTGTTGTATGACAATGTAGGTATATGTAACACTACTGAACTGCACATGTGAAAATGGTTAGGAGGGTAAATTTTATGTTACGTGGTTTTTACTACAATTAAAAACAAATGAGGGCTGGGTGTGGTGGTTCACACCTATAATCCCAGCACTTTGGGAGGCTAAAGCGGGTGGATCACATGGTCAAGAGTTTGAGACCAGCCTGGCCAACATGGTGAAACCCCATCTCTACTAAAAATACAAAAAGCCAGCCATGATGTCAGGAGCCTGTAGTCCCAGCTACTTGGGAAGCTGAGGCAGGAGAATTGCTTGAACCCAGGAGGCGGAGGTTGCAGTGAGCCGAGATTGCGCCATTTGCACTTCAGCCTGGGGGTCACAGAGAGACTCCATCTCAACAACAACAACAAAAAAAGGCCAGGTGTAGTGGCTCATGCCTATAATCCTAGTATGTTGAGAGGCTCAGGTAGGTGGATGGCTTGAGCCCAGAAGTTCAAGACCAGCCTGGGCTATATAGGGAGACCCCAACCCCCACCCCTATCTCTACAAAATAATTAAAAATTAGCCAGGTATGGTGGCATGTGCCTGTAGTTCCAGCTACTCAGGAAGCCGAGGCGGAGGATCACTTGAGCCCAGGGAGCCAAGGCTGCAGAGGGCCATGATGACGCCCCTGCACTTTAGCCTGGGTGACAGGAGACTGCCTCTAAAATAAATAATATAAACTAAGAATGAATGATGAATGAATGAACCTGAGTGAATGGTGACCCAAGCACAGAGTTCGAAATCTGAGACGGTGCAGCCGAGAGTATCCCTCCCTCCTCGGCCCCACAGTTTTGCCCAGCTGAGACCAAGTTTCCACAAACAACCAAGCCAGTTTCAAAGGGGAAAGGAAATCATAGGAACCAAGCGGAGGAGGTGGAAGGAGTTTGTTTACATGATTGTTGTAAGAATTTCTGAGTTCAAGGTTTGTCATATGCGCTGCGTTGAAGGCCGTTTTAGGCATCAACTCAGTGAATCCCTCCTTCCCAGGCACCTCCAACACAGCCCCCAAACTGCAGGCACCTGCTCAGTGCTGGGCACATGCTTGTCGAATAATTTTGTCTGAGACTTGGCCCCCACCACCCCACGCAGGCCTAAAGCACACACAGCCAGGGATCCCCGGCAGGATTCCAGTTCCAGAGTCCTCAGTAGCATCTACCCAGGGAGCAGCCAAGACAGCCAGCATCCCCGGTGACTGCACGCTTTCTGCCTACACCCTCCTGAAGCTACTGTACTCAAACGTGGCCTCGTCACCTGGATGTTAAGACAGCAAGAACCCTGGCAAGGTGGGAACAGAGTGGATCTATCAAGAAGACAAGTGATGACGGCATTTCTGAGCCCGTGGGCAAAGGGCCTCTGTGAGAGCTTGCAGAGGCAACGTGTGTCAAGGCAGCCAGGGCTAGAGAGGGAGGCCAAGCACCATCGCCCATAGCCTGGTTCTACCACTTTAAAAGGAAATGCCTCCCCAGCTCATGATACATGGCAGGCACTTTGCACAACTTATCTGATTTTGTCCGGGTAACCACCCTGAAAGGTGGCTGCTAATGTTCCATCCCAGGAGGCTCCAAGTTGTTGACTGGCTTGCCAGAGGTCAGGCAACCAAGGAGGGGTGGTGGCAGGATGGGAAGTTAAGCCTGCCTCTGAGGAGGTAACTTCCGAGGAAGTTAAGCTAGCCTCTGAGGATGTCCAGCACGTCAGCCGTCAGCCACCGGTCCAGTGCCCCTGCGTAGGGACATCACCAACTCAGCTTCCCAGACCAGCTCAGGCTCAGCTCCTAAGAGCCTCCTCCTTACCCAACCTTCGGCATAGAAAGTGTTAACGTGAGAGTCACAGCCAGGCTCCTAACCCCTGTTCCCCAACTCTCTGCATTTCCCAAACCCCACTGGTTTCCAAACCAGTCCTGGACCTGAATTCGTCACGCATTTTTTTAAACTTGTAACTGTAAATGAACTTTTCCTTCCTGCCTTTCTAGCCTCAGATCACCCCAGTCTTTTGGAAAAAGCGACATCACACTTTGCATCCTTGCCTGTTGGTCAATTTCTTCTGTTTCAGCTCTGCGTTTTTGCAGTTCTTTCTCTTTTCTTCCCTTCCTTGGACTCTCCTTGTCAACCCTTCAATTGTTTTGTGACCCTCCTCAGAGCGTCCTACTAGGAACGTATTTACACTCCTCAGTCTCTTGTTTTCACAGTAGAAATAACACAAAAGCAACCACCAAACCAAAGCGGCTCATTCCCGAGCTCTGGGAGCGAGGCCTTTAAAGAATGGAGTCAGGCTTGATTTTGGGTGGGGGTGGGTCGGCGGAGGGTTAGGGCAGAGGAGGAGGCATTCCTGGCTTAGGAGCAGGGAGTTTAGGGTTATCTCAAAATAATTGCACTTAAAAGTGGTTGCTTCACTTCAAAGGAGCTTTTAGGGCTGATGTGGGCTCTGGCCATCAGAGCCTGTCCGCTGAGCATGCAGTAAAAATGTGAGAAAGAACAGAAGCAGGGCCCCACCCTCCACGCCACCCTGGGTCCCACACAGACAGCCAGCCTGTCAGGGCAGATTCCAGAGCTCTTTACAGGCATTACGGTGAATCTCACCTCCTCACGAGATAGCCTCTTTTGTGGCAAAGGGAGAAACTGAAGCAGAGGGCAGGTGGTACCCAGTCCTCATGGAGCAACGAGGACTCTGGGCCACCCCAGGCCTATCTCCATACACCCTCCTCCCCCAACAACCCCTCACCAGGCTTCCTGCCTCACTTGGTGGCTTTCACACATGTCCCAGGCTGTGGGGGACAGTGGTGGTAGAAGAGGCTTCTGGAGAGACCCAGTGTCCAGCAGGGAGACCAGCATCATATGCACAACCCCCATGCCTCCGAATGGCCAGGCCTCTAGGCTGATTCTCAAGAAGCAATTAGAAAAAGTAATGGTGGACAACCTTTAGTGAGCACTCACGCTACGGTTTTGGCTTTACATCAAGGGCATTTTTCTCCTTTAAGCCTGCTCACCACCCAGTGAGGGAGCTGATCTAACCATTTCCAAAATTCAGACAGTGGTTCAACATCACCAAACATTAGGGAAAAATGAAAATCAAAACCACAACGAGGGCTGGGCACCATGGCTCATGCCTGTAGTCTCAGTGCTTTGGGAGGCTGAGGTGGGCAGATCACTTGAGTCCAGGAATACGAGACCAGCCTGGGGACATGGTGAAACCCCATCTCTACTAAAAATACAAAAATTACCCAGGCATGATGACGCATGCCTGTAATCTCAGTTACTTAGGAGGCTGAGGCAGGAGGATCATTTGAGCTCGGGATGCAGAGGTTGCAGTGAGCTGAGATTGCACTCTCGTACTCCAGCTTGAGCAACAAGGTGAGACCCTGTTTCAAAGAAGAAAAAAAAATCACAAGGAGATATCACTTCACACCCCGTAGGAGGCCATTATAAAAATTAAACAAAAAAAAAGGCCGGGCACAGTGGCTCACACCTGTAATCCCAGCAATTTGGGAGGCCGAGGCAGGCAGATCACAAGGTCAGGAGATCAAGACCATCCTGGCTAACACGGTGAAACCCTGTCTCTACTAAAAATACAAAAAGATTAGCTGGGTGTGGTGGCGGGCACCTGTAGTCCCAGCTACTCGGGAGGCTGAGGCAGGAGAATGGCTTGAACCCGGGAGGCGGAGCTTGCAGTGAGCTGAGTTCGTGCCACTGGACTCCAGCTTGGGCGACAGAGCGAGACTCTGTCTCAAAAAAAAAAAAGTAAGAACTGTTGGCAAGGATGTGGAGAAGCTGGAACCTTGTGCACGGTTGTGGGATAGTAACATGACACAGGTGCTATGGAAACCAGCATGGTGCTTCTTCTAAATAGGTAAGTCATTCTCAGAAGAACACAAGGATTCATGAGAATGTGCGTGGCTTCAGCTGTCTGTGCCCCAGATTATGCATTTCGATCAATAAATGGAGTGAATTCTTTTAAATAAAAATAGAATGGCAATATGATCCAGCAATTCCACTTCTGGATAATACCCCAAATAATTGAAAGCTGGGACTCAAACCCCCATGTTCATGGGAGCGTATTCATAATAGACACGAGGTGGAAGCCACCCAAGTGTCCATCAACGGATAAATGGAAAACAAAATGTGCCATATTCATACAATAGAATATTATTCCGCCTTCAAAACGAAGGGAATTCTTTTGGCCAGGTGCAGTGGCTCACACCTTTAATCCCAGCACTTTGGGAGGCTGAGGTGGGTGGATCACGAGGCCATGAGTTCAAGACCAGTCTAGCCAACATAGTGAAACCCCATCTCCGGTGGCTCAAGCCTGTAATCCTAGCACTTTGGGAGGCCGAGACAGGAGGATCACGGGGTCAGGAGATCGAGACTATCCTGGTTAACACGGTGAAACCCCGTCTCTACTAAAAAAATACAAACAAACTAGCCGGGTGAGGTGGCGGGTGCACGTAGTCCCAGCTACTCAGGAGGCTGAGGCAGGAGAATGGCGTAAACCCGGGAGGCGGAGCTTGCAGTGAGCTGAGATCCGGCCACTGCACTCCAGCCTGGGCAATAGAGCGAGACTCCATCTCAAAAAAAAAAAAAAACAAAAAATTAGCTGGGCGTGGTGGTGGGTGCCTGTAGTCCCAGCTCCTTGGGAGGCTAAGGCAGGAGAATGGTGTGAACCTGGCAGGTGGAGGTTGCAATGAACAGAGATGATGCCACTCCAGCCTGGGCAACAGAGTGAGACTCTGTCTCCACAAAAAAAAAAAAAAAAGGCCGAGCGTGGTGGCTCATGCCTATAATCCCAGCACTTTGGGAGGCAGAGGCAGGAAGATCACTTGAGGTCAGGAGATCGGACCAGCCTGGCCAACATGGTGAAACCTTGTCTCTACTAAAAATACAAAAATTAACCGGGTGTGGTGGCGGGCACCTGTAGTCCCAGCTACTCAGGAGGCTGAGGCAGGAGAATTGCTTGAACTCAGGAAGCGGAGCTTGCAGTGAGCCGAGATCGTGCCACTGCACTCCAGCCTGGGTGACAGAAGGAGACTCTGTCTCAAAAAAAAAAAAGATCTACCTGGGGTCAAAGCACCCGACTTCCAAAGGCTTCTGTAGAGTCAGCCACATTCCCTTGCTTGTGCCCTGGTAACCACAGCACACTTTTCCCAGCGACACTCCAGGCTCCTGTGCACTTGGTGGTTGGGGCATACGCACCTATTAATCCACACCTATTTTTTGGGCACCTATGCACCAGGCTCTGTGCCAGGCACAGGGTATGAAGACAATAAGACAGAACAGGTTCCTGTCCTCATGGTACTTATATTCTATGAGGAGAGACAGACAATAAATACATAAACAAATATCCGAGAAAATGACAGATCATAATGAGAATTGTTAAGGAAATAAACCATTGATAAGAAGGGAAATAAGGGAGGATGGGAGGAGAGAGCAGGTGGCTTTAGCTGGGATTGTCAGGGAATGACCTTGTGAGGAGGGGACGTCTCAAATGGGGCCCACAGATATTGCCAGCAGAGGATACAGTTTATCAAAGACGGAGGCAGGAACAAGCTCACCACGGTGAGAGAGAGGGGGCCAGAGCGGCTAACCCAGAGAGAAGGAGATGAGAATGGGTAGGAGATGGAGATGGAGAAGCAGCAGGGCCAGGTTCTAAGGGGCCTTGGAGGGCTTGCTGAACAGTCTGAATTTTCTAAGGGCAATAGGAATAATTGAAGGGTTTCAAACAGGGAGGCATGGTGTTTGATTTTTGCTTTAGAAATAACTCATAGATGCAGCTTTTTTCTATGTGAAGTGAACTTGTCCCTGGGATGTCATCAAACCTCTGCTCTATCAGGGGGACTCAGGGCTCAAACCAGGACCTCTTGGAGTCTCCTGGATGGAGGCGTCCTGGCCCATGATACAAATGCACTCTATTCTCGGCCATGCATGGTGGCTCATGCCTGTAATCCCAGCACTTTGGGAGGCAGAGGCGGGTGGATCACGAGGTCAGGAGTTCAAGACCAGCCTGGCCAAATTTGTGAAACCCCCATCTCTGTTAAAATACAAAAAAATTAGCCGGGAGTGGCAGCAGGCGCCTGTAATCCCAGCTACTCGGGAGGCTGAGGCAGAGAATTGCTTGAACCTGAGAGGTGGAGGTTGCAGTAAGCCGAGATCACGCCACTGCACTCCAGCCTGGGTGACAGAGTGAAACTCTGTCTCAAAAATAATAATAATAATAATAATGCACTCTACCCAGATCTTCTGCATCTTTGTCCCCTGGGGCACACTGACCTTTCCATAAGGGCTCTCTCAGAAAGAAGAGGGCCTGGCCGGGCGCGGTGGCTCAAGCCTGTAATCCCAGCACTTTGGGAGGCCGAGACGGGCGGATCACGAGGTCAGGAGATCGAGACCATCCTGGCTAATACGGTGAAACCCTGTCTCTACTTAAAAATACAAAAAACTAGCCGGGCAACGAGGCGGGCGCCTGTAGTCCCAGCTACTCGGGAGGCTGAGGCAGGAGAATGGCGTAAACCCGGGAGGCGGAGCTTGCAGTGAGCTGAGATCCGGCCACTGCACTCCAGCCTGGGTGGCAGAGCAAGACTCCGTCTCAAAAAAAAAAAAAAAAAAAAGAAAGAAAGAAGAGAAGAAGAGGGCCTTGGAGGACAGCTCCATATCCGGGAGTAGTAGCTGAGAAACACTCTGAACTGGCACGAAAGGGCTAGGGGCTAGACCTGCCTTTCCCCAGCCTCCACATCCCCCATCTGTAATAGGGAACCAGTAAGAGAGGGAGGAGGAGGAGCTCCCTGCTCATCTTTGCTGAATTTGATAACTTAAAGAGTCAGTATAGGAGTAGAAGGACGTGGGAATTAATTCCCTAAGTTACAAGGTGCCCTTTCTCTAAAAGGTGGAGTATTTTTAGATTCCTAAGCAGCTCAAGAGAGTCAGGAGCTGTTTACACACAAGACAGCTGAGACGCAGAGATGAAGGTTCTGAAGGCCCTAATCACTGACAGAACCACAAAGAGAACCTGGGTGTTCCCTTCCTGAGTGTGGCAGCCCCAGGGCCCCTGTGCCTGTCTATAAGCAGGAGCCTGTGCTCCCAGGATCGGCCAGCCTCATTATTACACCTGCTGTCACCCAAGGCCCACCCTGGACCTTCTGAACTCTCTATCAGCGTCTAGCCCTGACATAATCCATCTCCATCTGCCCAAACTGTCAGAACTACGTGGCAGGTGGAGTGATGCTTTGCTTGACCACCACGATGGTTTACATTAAAATAACCCAGCTCCAGTTAGGCGGCCTGGATGGGGCTCCCTGTGTGCTCACACTCAGCTGATCATTCTCCCTTCTCTGAGCTTCAGTGTCCCTGTCTCTGGGATATCCTCGCTCTCTCCACTGCACCTCCTGCCATCCCTGTTTTCTGGTACCTACAATGGCCACCCCTTCAAAGTTGGGATAGCCAAGGCTTCATCTTCAGCCATCTGGTCCTCTCACCTCACGCTCCCCTGGACTGGAACCATCACCCCCTTCCTGAGGGGACCTGGCACCATCTCCAGCCCTAATCCAGCTCTGGGCTAAAGAGGCCAACTGGCTACAGAACCCCAACCCCCGTGACTGTCCTACAGACACAAAACTTAGCTTGACTGATGTCAAAATAATTACTTCCTTCCCCAAACTGGCTCCCTCTTCTGGGTTCCATCTCCTTAAATGCCATGGCATTTGGCAGCCAGACATTCATCCTCTCTGACTTCACCCATGCTCATTTCCCAGGGGAAGTGACGAGGTAGTAGAGAGTTCTCCTTTCAGCATGCCTCTCTCCACTGTCCTCTCACCATCGCCACCACCATGCCCAGCCCTCACTCAGGCATGTGGCTCTGTCACCTGGATGACCACAGTATATCTCAAATGGCCGCTAAGCTTCCGAGCCCTACCCAGCACCAAATACCAGAGGTATTTCTCCAAATCATAGATCTATCCGCACACGTTACTTCCTGATTCCAAAATCTTCCATGGTCCCCCACAGCCTCGGAGCCCTTCCTAATCCACTTTAACCACCTTTCAGAGGCTGCTCTCACATTCTGCAAAGCGCCCTTCTCCTCAGCAAGGCCACGTTTGTCGTTTCCAAACGCACCACACACTTTACTCACTTTCTTCGTGCAATTCCTCTGCCTAAAATGAGAGTCCCTCCCTCCACTCCTACCACTAGGCAAAACCTAGACTCCATTCAGATGCCATCTCCAGTGAAGGGGCGGGCTTTCTCTGACCCTCTGTCCTAAGGGCTGCATCACCCTGGCTTTGTCTTTAGCCGCTGGGCTACGGTCCTTTGGGTGATGGTCCACTTCACCTGCCTGGGAGCTCCTGAATAAGGGCAGGTCCTGCCTCTGTATCACTGGCTCCTCTCAAGGTGCTAAGCATATCAGGTGCTCAGACATTGACAGAATTAGATTCATTCATACATTCATTCATTTATTCAGTCAACAAATAATTATTTACACCCCCTCTCTATGCAAAGCATAGTTTTAGGCACTGGGGAGCAGGGGCGGGGGGTGGTGGTGGTGTGCAAGGATGCTTGACCCAGAATCCACTAGAGAACTAAGATGTGCGGCCAGGCGCGGTGGCTCATGCTTTAATCCCAGCACTTTGGGAGGCTGAGGTGGGCGGATCACCTGATGTCAGGAGTTTGAGACCAGCCTGACCAACATGGAGAAATCCTGTCTCTACTAAAATACAAAATTAGCCGGGCGTGGTGGTGCATGCCTGTAATCCCAGCTACTCGAGAGGCTGAGGCAGGAGAATCACTTGAACCCAGGAGGCAGAGGTTGCAGTGAGCGGAGATCATGCCATTGCACTCTAGCTCAGACAACAAGAGGAAAGCTCCATCTCAAAAAAAAAAAAAATGTGCACACTCACACCTGTGCCACTTGACATGTGACCCATGGCACATACTTGACCCAGAATCTGCTAGATACCTAAGATGTGTACACTCATACCTGGTCCATCTGACACATAAGAAGGGCTGTGTGAACACTGCAAAGGGCAGGGGGATCCATGGAGGGACATATCCCAGCACAGTGACTGCCTCTTCCCCAACAGTCCAAGGCGCCTGCTGGGACCCATGCCTGGGAAGGGGTTGGAAGCTATTGCTGAACACCAGGCAGCATCAAGCATTCCAGTTCAGTTCTGTTCAAAAATGCTTCAGGCACCATGCTAGGAGCCACTCAGACATGTGAGTTCCCACTGTCCTTCACGGTCTCAGATCCCATGACCTTCGGGAAGACCTGTCTGTCTACCCCAGGCCACAAGAACGTTCACTCCTCCAGACTCCTACAGCACTCACTCCCCTGCGGTGTGGAAAAATTGCGCTCCACCGGTTCCTTTCTTTTTTTTTTTTGAGATGGAGTGTCACTCTGTCACCCAGGCTGGAGAGCAGTGGTGCGATATCGGCTCACTGCAACCTCTGCCTCCCGGGTTCAAGTGATTCTGCCTCAGCCTCCCGAGTAGCTGGGACTATAGGCGCACACCACCATGCCCAGCTTTTTTTTTTTTTTTTTTTTTTTGAGTTGGAGTTTTGCTCTTGTTACCCAGGCTAGAGTGCAATGGCGCGTTCTCAGCTCACCACAACCTCCACCTCCCAGGTTCAAGTGATTCTCCTGCCTTGGCCTCCCGAGTAGCTGGGATTACAGGCAGGCACCACCACGCCCGGCTAATTTTGTATTTTTAGTAGAGATGGGATTTCTCCATGTTGGTCAGGCTGGTCTCAAACTTCTGACCTCAGGTGATACACCCGCTTCAGCCTCCCAAAGTGCTGGGGTTATAGGCATAAGCCACCGCGCCTGGCCCAATTTTTGTATTTTTAGTAGGATTTCACCATGTTGGCCAGGATGGTCTTGTTCTCTTGACCTCGTGATCCGCCTGCCTTGGCCTCCCAAAGTGCCGGGATTACAGGCGTGGGCCACTGTGCCCGGCCTCCACTGGTAATTTTCTATCTGTAGGTCCTATTCTTTGTATCAGTCAGTGCCCAGCAGAAAACAAATAGCACACTCTAACTAGGATGATTGTAGGAAAGGTTTTTTTTTTTTTTGAGATGAAGTCTCACTCTGTCACCCAGGCTAGAGGGCAGTGACATGATCTCAGCTCACTGCAACCTCCACCTCTCAGGTTCAAGCGATTTTCCTGCCTCAGTCTCCCAAGTAGCTGGGACTATAGGTGTTCACCACCACACCCGACTAATTTTTGTATTTTTAGTAGGGTTTCACCATGTTGACCAGGATGGTCTCGATCTCTTGACCTCGTGATCTGCCTGCCTTGGCGTCCCAAAGTGCAGGGATTACCTGGCTAATTTTTGTATTTTTTAGTGGAGACGGGTTTCACCAAGTTTCCCAGGCTGGTCTCGAACTCCCGACCTCAAGTGATCTGCCCGCTTTCACCTCCCAGAGTGTGGGATTACAGGCATGATGAGCCACCATGCCTGGCCTATTGTAGGAGAGTTTCAAAAAGAAAAGGGCTGTTTACACAGGGCAGATTGAAGAGGAACCAGAGGAGACAGGGCTATACCCCAGGGCTGGAACAAGGCACCTACTTCCCCCTTTGAACTGAACAGATCAGGAAGAAGTTTACCACTAGTCCCGGAGAGGAGGGCAAATAGGACACTTGGACAGGAGGCGCAGCTGTCCATTCAGGGATCCCCAGAGAGGGAGCGGGAGAAATAAATCCCCAAAGCATCTTCCTCTATCCCACTGATCTCTTGCCAGAGCTTCCCGCTGGCCAAACAGAGGGCAAGGGAGACCCTGGTGTAATCTGCACGAAATGCAGACAGGGGTGGGGCTAGGCCCCTAGGGGCAAACAGGTGATATCTGACACATTCTCCAAACTTCAGGAAGCTCCCAGGTGCAAGAGGTGTTTGTTCTGCACCTGGCATCAGCCTCGCTCAGAATGCACCTTGAGAGTGTTCTGACTGAATTAGCGACTGTCATGTTCCTTCTCAAGGTTGCTCCTAGCCCTCCTCGGGGCCAGACTCATTCAAAGCAAAGGAGATCTGCAGACAGAGACCAAAAGCCTGGAACTCTGGCCAGCCTGAGCTGGACTTTAGGCCAGGAAGGCAGTGTCTCTGCACCTCAGTGACTTTACCTGTTAAAAATAAAACCAATGAAAAATCAGAGGATTGTTACAAGGATAAAGAGGTATTTTACAAAGCATGTAGAGGTGTGTCCATCAGATAACAACACTCGATACCCAATACATGTTCATTGTCAGCTGCTGTTTGCTGAACTCCCATTGTCTGCAGAGCAAAAGGCCCTGGCCCCAGCTCTGATAAGACCCCCCTCAGGCAGAGCTGGCTTTCTTCGGAACCCTTTTCCACCATCTTCCCTTCCTCTTCCCACCCGCTAACATCTCTAGGAACAGTGTTCTGTACCTTCTTCTGGGCCTGAGAGGTGGTGGAGGTTCAGTTGCTTCCTGCAAGTGCCCTGCTGACACAGACCCTGATACAGACCCTGAGGCTGACGAGGGGCCTGCCCACCCAAGGCCAAGACCCAGGGTTGGCCTCACAGATACATTGGGATTTGCAGTCTTTGTCCGCTGACCCACCTAGACACTCTGGGTTTGAGTCTTCCACCCAAGACTGGCCAACACCTGACTCTGGAGTCCTGGGACCACCGTGTTCCCTTTCTAGGGGAGCCAGTGTTTCTCTCTCCAACACAGAGCCCATCACTTGGCTTGCAAACATCTAGAGAGGGAGGCTGGGGAATGGGGCCACTGGGATTCCAGGGCTCCCCACCAACACCCTTTGACATAATTCCCAAGTTGTACCAGGAACGTGGGAGCCCACAAGTCCTCCTGAAGTTTCTCTAAACATTGGGGTCCCGGGTACAAGGCGGCTCCAGTCACAACCCCCAGCTAGGAGCTGGCAACGCGTGCAGGGGTTTGCCCTTTATCATCAAGTCAGCCCAGCAGGAAGCTCCCCCGCCCCTCCCCCCACCCCCTCACCAGCACCATAAACAGGGCCCAGAGCAGGAGAGATGGGGGTGGAGGTGGGGGGATGATGGACTGCTCTCCCCACAGCAGTCAATTAAGAAGGAAGTTTAAGTTAAAAGGGCCATTGTGTTATTCCACTTATGAGAGGAATGTGGCCTGGGGCGGCAGTGGTACCTGCTCTCACGGCTCTGGTGCTCTCCCTGTGATGGTGATAAGGGGGTTCTGGGGGAGTGAGGCTCTGTCTCCTGGAAGTGCTCACCCTGAGCTGCCTGCAGGGCCCACAGCAGGGTATCCCGGTCAGCAGGTTCATCCAGGACCCCAAACCCCACAGCAGGTCCCCCAGGCCTCTCTGGCGCATCCTCTTTTGTCCGCTCTGTGTCCTGTGCCCCACCCTCTGAGATGACCAAGTCCGTCTGCTCCCAGACCTATGCAGATGTGGCCGTGTGAGCCAGGCAGTTTGAATAGAGGGGCTACACTCCATCAGCATCAGGGCCCACTCCAGTGTAAACGCCCAGGACTGGCAGGATACCCGAGGGCACTGGAGAAAGAACACTCTCACCAGCTGGCTGATACTCACAATTTCACCCTTAGACATTCATGTCTTCGACTTAAAACTCTGTATCTTCAGGAGTCCTCATATACTCCTACCACCCCCTTCCCTTTAGGCGCTCACATGTTAATTCCAATGGCAGCTTTCCAGAGACAGTGGCCTTGCTCTGGTTGTCTACCTTGGAGTACGCAAGTCCTGGCACCAAGAGGGCATGGCCTGCCAATGAGGAGACGCTGCTGAGGACTGGCCCTTCTGAGACCAAATGGCTCAGTAGAAAGGGCAGCAGCCCAAGGGTCAGGAGTCCTAAGCTGTGTGAGCTTCAGCAGGTCATTTACTCTCTCCAGGTGTCAGTTTTCCCAACTCTAAAACGAGGGGATGGGAGCAGATGTCCTCTAGCTTCCTCCCTGCTCTAGAATGCTCTGCTGTGCATGGACCTGACCCTCAAAGACAAAGAAAAGCCCCAGCCCAGGCATGCCCTGTGGTGGCTGAAGGCAGCTGAAGTTTAAAGTTTTCAGCAGATGCTTCCAGGCATCCCTTCTGCCTCTTTTCTGCCATCCTCAGGCTCCTCCATGGGCCCCAAGTCTTGGGTCTCCATCTATCCTTCTGGACCGTGCTGATGTTGCCACACACTCACACCAAGCATGTCTTCTAGCCTTCTGAGTCTATATAAAAGCAAGTCCTGGACCAGGCACAGTGGCTCACACCTGTAATCCCAGCACTTTGGGAGGCCAAGGCAGGTGGAATGCTTGAGTCCAGAAGTTCCAGACCAGCCTGGGCAACATGGAGAAACCCTGTCTCTACAAAAAATACAAAAATTAGCTGGGCATGGTGGCACATGCCTGTAGTCCCAGCTACTCAGGAGACTGAGGCAGGAGGATTGCTTGTGCCCAGAAAGTTGAGGACGCAGTGATCCAAGACTGCACCATTGCACTTCAGCCTGGGTGACAGAGTGACACCCTGTCTCAAAAAGTAAAAAATAAAAAGCAAGGTCCTTTGGCACTAGAGTCTGTCCTCTGACTTTAGGCTGAACGTGACTTTTCCAGGAGCCACCTGTAACTCCAATTCTGTAGCATCGTGGAGCAGCCCCTATGCAAGGCCCAGAGCAGAGATTCCATGCCTATCTGTGGCTCCTCTCCTCGGCTCTGCTCTTGCCTCTCTCCTGCACCCACCCTGGGCCTGCTCCCAGGCCTTCCTCGAAGCCCTTCCTCATGCTTCTGTGTGCAGCTTGGCCTCCTATCCCCAGACCACCTCCTGTGCTGGCCTGGGGAGCATATTTCCCACACACTCCTTGGCGATCGCCATCTTCCTTTCTGGTAGTTCACGATCACATTAGTCAGGACAGAGGCCAAGACCAACAATTACAGCAGCACTGGATCCCTTAGTGGAAATTGTCATGCTATCCACATCCGTGTCACACCCTGACTTAAAGGAAAGAAGAGGCCAATCCAAAGCCTTCATAAGCTTTCTGCATGAAAAGTTTGCATGAGAGGCTGGGTTCAATGGCTCACGCCTGTAATCCCAGCACTTTGGGAGGCTGAGGCGGGCAGATTACCAGGTCAGGAGATGGAGACCATCCTGACTAACATGGTGAAACCCCGTCTTTGCTAAAAATAAAAAGTTAACCAGGCGTGGTGGCAGGCGCCTGTAGTCCCAGCTACTTGGGAGGCTGAAGCAGGAGAATCAGTTGAACCTGGTAGGCGGAGGTTGCAGTGAGCCCAGATTGTGCCACTGCACTCCAGCCTGCGCGACAGAGCGAGACTCCGTCTCAAAAAAAAAAAAGTTTGCATGAGAGTTCTTGGTAGAAGAACATCAAGGCACTCACACACCCCTCTTCCAGAGGTAGCTGCCAACACCTCAAACCTCAGGGCATCCCAAGAGCCCCTCTGCAGATAAAACACTTAAAGCCAACATTAACCATTTCTCAATCACGTCTGGCCTGTCCCAGGAGAGCTCTTTTATCTATAATCACCTTGGTAAAGGGGAGGTCACGAGCTCTTTTGCCTCAAAGACTTCCCTGGTCTTGGCATGTCCTGGCTTGTTGTCTTGTCCGTTCACCCCAAGTCAGGGTGAGGACTAAAGGGATGGTCGTTCAGCAGAGGGAGGGCTGAGCGAGGCTGATGTCTATTTCTCTACCAAGTTCAAGCATGACAGTGGAGGAGTCAGACGCCTGGACCAGGGACAGTTGGCAGGAGTGAAAAATGAGGATGCCCTCCTCCCCATCTGATCCTCAGGTGGTGGCCCACCACATTTGCAGGAGTGCCGCCAACAGGAAACAGTTCCAATATTGTGTGTTTGCCAGTGGTTCATAAATCAGTGTAATTTAGCTCTCCACAAGAGACCTAAAGAATTATTTCTCCACGTCCTCCTTAACTCATACCTTCTCCCCAGGAAGGCCAACAAAAAATTTTCTCTCTTAAAGCCTAGTGATGAGAAGTGGCTTGAACTCCAACTGTAAAACCCTGAATTCAAAGCATAGATATAATACCTCTCAATTAAACATGTATACATATATTCAATCTTTGAAACAATAATAGCCATGATCTCCAATGTGGCGAGCCAGTTCTTCAAATTCCAAGGCCCCAGTAGAAAGCATAGAAAGAGATGGGTTAAGCCGGGTGCAGTGGCTCACACCTGTAATCCCAGCACTTTAGGAGGCCAAGGTGGGCAGATCACTTGAGGTCAGGAGTTTGAGACCAGCCTGGCCAACATGGTGAAACCCCATTTCTACTAAAAATACAAAAACTAGCTGGGCATGGTGGCACATGCCTGTAGTCCCAGATAGTCAAGAGGCTGAGGCACAGAATCAGCTGAACCTGGGAGGTGGAGGCTGCAGTGGGTGGAGGTGGCAGTGAGCCTGAGTAGTGCCACTGCTGCACTCCAGCCTGGGTGACAGAGTGGGACCCTGTCAGAAAGAAAGAAAGAAAAGAAAGAAAGGAAAAAAGGGAGAAGAGGAAGGAAGGAAAAAGAAGAGAAGAAAAAAGAAAGAAAGAAAGAGAAAGAGAGAAAAGAAAGAAGAAAGAAAAGAAAAGAAAGAAAAAAAAGAAGAAAAACGAAAGAAAGAAAGAAGAAGAAGAAAAAGAAAGAAAGAAAAGAAAGAAAGAAATAAGAAAGAAAGAAGAAAGAAAAGAAAGAAAGAAAGAAGAAAAGAAAGAAAAGAAAGAAAAAGAAAAGAAAGAAAGAAAAGAAAAGAAGAAACGAAAGAATAAAGAACGACAGAAAGAAAGAGAAAGAAAAGAAAGGAAAGAACGAAAGAAAGAAAGAAAAGAAAAAAAGAAAGAAGAAAGAAAAGAAAGAAAAAGAAAAGAAAAAGAAGAAAGAAAGAAAAGAAAGAGAGAAGAAAGAAAGAAAAGAAAGAAAAGAAAGAAGAAAGAAAGAAAGAAAGAAAAAGAAAGAAAGAAGAAAGAAGAAAGAAAGAAAGAAAGAAAAACGAAAGAAAGAAAGAAAGAAAGAAAGAAAGAGGGATGGGTTAAGAACAAGGAAAGAAAGCACAACTTGAGTCATAAATACTCTCAAGAGACAGTCCCTGTTAGCTATATAAACTGACACCAAACTTTTAGATAAAATCAGAAACAGTCTGTCCCTAGTGGAATATTAAGTACAAGGTGGGATTTGGAGGATAAATCCCTTATCTTTAAAGTTGACATCAGGGAAATTAATCACCCACAAAGCCAGGGTGCTTGCTCCTTCTAAGAGAGGGACACAGCCCCTCTGCTCAGCGGACCACAGACTGAGCCAGTGGGACATTTTCTGCACTCTCATGGTCACCCAGAGACCCTCCTGCCTGACGCAGCCAGAAACTCCCTCATCCAAACGGCCTGAATATCTGCCAAATGCCT
>NC_044554.1:156414357-156452328 GCF_007565055.1 Rhinopithecus roxellana | reverse complement strand
GTGACTCATACCTGGGCCAAGCCCCTAGGTGATGTGACTATTTGTCTGGCCACTTCCTTCAGAGGAATTGTAATATATCTCTTTACTGAGCACCTAGGTGATGTAAATCTTCTCTCCTGCCTGGACCCTGCCCACAGGTAAGGTTATGACATATCACCAAGCCTAGCACTTAATGATATGACTGTCCTATCTGTTTGTGCCCTGCCCTGAAGAAGCATTGTGACATTACTGGCCTAAGTAAAAAGGTAATTCGAGTCTTCTGCCTGGGGACATGTGCACTGGGGGGTTGTGAAATATCTCATCGCTTATCAACGTGATGGTTGTGTTCTCCTCTCTTGCCTGGAACCTTTTTACAGTTGGGATCAGAACATATTGCTGGACCCAGCACCGGGTGATGTTATTCTTCTCCCAGGGCCCAGCTCACAAGTGGCATTGTGGCATCTCTCTAGGCCCATCGCCTAGGTGATGTGACTCTGCTCTTCTAACTGGACACTTTCCACAAAAGGAATTGTGACATATAGCTGGACCCAGCTCCCTGGTCATGGAACTGTACTGTGTTGGCCCTGTGCAAAGGGGGCATTGTGATATATTGCTTGGCCAAGCAGCTAGGTGATATGACTCTCCTGAATGGGCCCTGCTCTCAGAGAAGATTTTCATCCATCACTGGGCCAATTGTATAGGTGATGTGTCTCTCCTCTGTTGCCTGGACTCTTCCCAAAGTAAGAATTGTGACATATCACTTACCCAGCACCCAGGTGATATGACTCTCATGTCTGGTTCCTGCCCACAGGTGAAATTGTGACATATACATGGTCACAACTCAAAGGTGAGATGATGACTCTCATACTTAGATCCAGCTAAGAGAACAGATTTTGACTCTGATATCTAGACTTGGGACAACAGTCTGGGTCTCCTACTTAAATAAAGGACATAGTGTATTATGATACTGAGGCATATTGTATGAAGCCAGCATGTGACACAGTGTTATAACAGGACCCAGAACAAAGGTGAGATTGTGGCTGTCATATGCACATCCAGCTGATAGAATTGTCATCCTCACACATAGACAGTGCTCACTGGTGAGGTCCTAAGTCTCACACACAAACACAATCCAGGGTTGGAATTGTGACTGTTATATGTAGATGCAGCCACAGGTGAGATAGTGACTGATTTTTGAACCCAGCTAACAGGAACAGCAATGGAACTCATACCTGGACCCAGTCCATAGCAGAAATTCACAATCCGGGACATTTCCAGCTAAAGGTATAAAAGTCAACACCTTTTGTGGGTTGAGTTCAGCTATGCAAGTCAATCACAACAGTGAACTAAATCAGTACATGAGAGCCCAAATCTCACCAACAGACTGTGTTTTGATAGGGGAAGCACAGCCCCCAGGTGTTCTAAATCCTGGACTTGGTGTTATCATCTCATCTGTTGATTGGATTGATGTATAAGATTCACAGTTCCAACTCCATTGGCTCTTGGTGTGTGATTCAGAACCTCAACAGTGGGTTCTGTTAATGTGGAAGGATGATAATCCTTACTTTTGCCTGAGTTTGCATACAACAGCCACAATTTCCCTGTGTGCTGGGCTCTGTTATGGCACTCTTTATAGCACTTGAGGGCTTCGTACAATGTGCAAGTCATAATACTCTGTGACCATCCTGCAAGTTGAAGACTCAGGACCTAAGTTTTTGCTGTAAGACTAACTACAAGAGTCAATATATCTCTAGGTATGAATCATCATTCCACCTGTAAGCTGTGCCCATGTGTATTTCCCAATTCCAACTGTGGAGAGAGACCAGGCTCAAGGGTTGTATCACCTAGGTGTTGGCCAGAGATATGTCACAATTGCCACTTTGAGCAGGTTTCAAAATCTTCCCTGAGAGCAGGGACAATTCAGGAGGGTCATATCACCTAGGTGCTGGGCCCAGTGATATGTCACAATGTCCCCTGTGGGCAGGGCCAAGGCAGGACAGTTACATCACTTGGAAGCTGGGGCCAGTGATACGTCACAATGCCTCTTGGGGGGCCGGGGTTCCGGTAGGAAAGAAGAGTCACATCACCTAGGTGATGGGTCTACAGATATGTCACAATGCCTTCTGTAATAAGAACCCCAGGAAAAAGAGTTATATCATTGGTGTTAAAGGTCCAGTGATATGTCACATTCCCAACTAAGGACAAGACCCAGGCCGAAAAAGAGAGTCACTTCACTTTGATGATTGGCTCTAAGATATATTGTAATTTCTCCTGAGGACAGGGCTCATGCAGAAGAGGAACATAAATTTTGTGCATGGCCCAGGTATATGTTACAATCTCAACTGCACAGTGGGCCCAGACAATAGAGTAAAATTAATCAGATGCTGGGAAAAGGTATAAGTCACAGTCACACCTGCAGAAAGGTTTAAGAATAAGATTTAAACCCCACAAATGTGCTGGCTTCATTTATGACAGTCAACATATCTTGGGATATGTGTTTAAGTAATTGAGTCACAATCTCAACAGTGCACTGGCTCTGTGCATGAGAGCCCGAACTCCACTTATAGACAGTGTCCCAGTAGGGGAGTCACAGCCTCACAGGGGTGCTGGATATTGGTGTGAGAGTCACCGCCCTACCTGTGGACTGCATTCACGTATGAGAGTCACAATTCCAACGTTTGACTGCCTCTGAGTGTGAGATTCAGGATGTTTTACGAAGGCTGTGTTCATGTGACAGGGTGACAATTCTTACTGTCAGCCAGTTGTGCAAACAAGAGTCAGAATCTCACCTGTTTGCCGGTCCCTGTTATGACACTATCTGTACCACCTGCGGGTTTTCTATGGCACATGTGAGACTCACAATCTGCTTTGAGACCTTCAGGCCTTTGTTACAATCCCAAATGTAGGATCATGCCCATTGCCCTAAGCCCAGGCTTGAGAGTCAACATCGCTCTAGTTTTTAGGTCCAGGTAAGGGAGCCATCTTTGTTCCTATAATCTGGTTACAGAAATTGGTCAACATCCCTCCTGCGGCTCAGTCCACACGTGACAGGCATGATCCAACTGTGGACTGTGTCTATCAGTGAGATTCAGGAAATATTTTGCTCTCTCCATGCGTAAAGGTGATAATTTTAACAGTCAGCTGAGTGTGCATACAATACTCACAACCTCAGTGTTGTGCTGGGTCCTATTATAACACTCTCTGTCTCATCTGAGGGCTTTACACAATATGCATGTGTGTTGTAATCACCTGTGATTTTTTTTTAAGTAGAAAAGCCAGAATTTTATTTTTTGGCCTAAACCCAACTATGAGAGTCAACACCTCTCCTATTAGCAGGGTCCGAGTATAAGAGTCACCACTGGGCCTGTAAGCGGGGTCCAGCTGTGACTCACCACCTGACCTTTGGCCACATCCACATTGCATGGTCAATATTCTAACTGTGTATTGCATCCTCATATGAGAGTCAGGACCTCACCAGTAAGTTTTGTCAGTGTGTGAGGGAGACAATTTTAATTGTCAGCTGGGTGTGCCTATAAGAGTCACAATTTTACCTCTGTGCTGGACCCTGAGATGACACTCTTTAGATCACCCAAAGACTTTATAGAATATGCATTAGGGTGATATATTGTGTGATCTTTCTACATGTAGAAGGCCCAGATCATTACATGTTTTTCTAAGCCTAGCTAGAAGAGTTAAAATCTCTTCTATTGGCTGGGTTCACATATGTGAGTCTTCACTACACCTGTGAGCTGGGCCTAATGTGTGACCATCCCACCCGTGGGCAAAGACTAGGGGGAGAGTCACATCAACTAGGTGCTGGGCCAGCGATAGGTCAATATTTTTACTATGGGCAGGGTCCTGGCAATAAAAGTCACATCTCCTGGGTGCTAGGAAAAGCAATATGTCACAATCCACCCTGTAAACATGTTCCAGGTAGAAGACAGTCACACCATCTAGGTGATGGGCCCAGTGATATGTAACCATTTCTCCTGTAAACAGATTCAAGGCAAAAAAGAGTCACATAACAAAGGTGATGGGCCTAAAGATATTTCACAGTAACCCCTGTGGACTGGCCCAGGCAGAAAGGGAGAGTCACATCGCCTGTGATTGGCTCAGAAATATGTCACAACACCCCGGGAGGGCAAAGCCCAGGCAGGAAAGTCACATTATCTAGTTGCTCAACCTAAGTATATTTCACAATCTAAACTGTAGTTGGGGCCTAGGCAAAAGAGAAAAATCAGTCAGATACTGAGTGAAGGTATAGGTCACAATCACGTTTGTGAAAAGTTCCAGAGATAAAAATTTACAATCTCTCACATGCCCAACTTCAGGATCAGAGTGAATACCTCCTGTGAGTTGCACCCAAAATGCACATTGTGGCACCTCCTCTGTTTTTTCCAAGGACTTCCAGGCTGTTAGAGTTTGACTATCTGCAGTTAATTAAGTTGACTTTGGGGCCAGACATGGTGACTCAAGCCTGTAATCCCAGCACTTTGGAAGTCCGAGGTGGGCAGATCATGAGGTCAGGAGTTTGAGGACAGCCTGAACAATACGGTGAAACCTGGTCTCTACTAAAAATGCAAAAATTAGCCAGGTGTGGTGGTGGGCACCTGCAATCTCAGCTACTTGGGGGGCTGAGGCAGGAAAATTGCTTGATACCGGTAGGCAGAGGTTGCAGTGAGCCAAGATTGCATCACTGCACTCCAGCCTGAGTGACAGAGCAAGACTCCATCCCCCCCCAAAAAAAAAATAATAATAATAATTAAGCTGACTTTTAACCGTGATGCTCTTTTTTAAAAAATTTATTTAATTCTCTAATTACTTGACTTTAGCCATGCCAAACTGCCAATATTTCTGACTTTTGAACTTTACTAACATAACCTCCCAGTTGAAATCAAAAGGTTGTATTTTTATTTGTTTGTTTGTTTGTTTTGTGGTGGATTCTCTCTATGTCGCCCAGGCTGGAGTGCTGTGGCCAAACAAGGCTCACTGCAACCTCAGCCTCCTGAAACCAGTAAGCTTTAACTACGGTTGTGAACCTAACCACAAGTGTATGAGGTATTTTCAAAAAGATGGCAAGCAGTTTTTACAAAATCTAGAATCTTCAAAGGTAGCTCAGAGAAAGGAAAATTCAGGATGGTTCGTGGAGGGAAAGAGAATCAGTAAATATTCACACAGATATCAAATCACAAAGGACTCATTTCCTAAGCCAGAAATTGAACCCTGAACTCGGGCTGCCACTGTGAGACAGCAAAGCCCAGCTACTGAGCTACAGCGCTGAGCAGGCTCCACTGGCATCTCCCAGAAGAAGCCTCCATCAGTCAACAGGTTGTTTACTGCTCAAGATCACTTTTATGGATAACTATAACATAAATTTCAAATTTTCTATATGCTGGATGGTAGAAACAAAGAGAAAATACTGCCACATGGCTACAAGGTCAAGCTCCCAATAACATAAAACAAGAGGGAAACTTCATCCATTTTGTTGTTGTTTGTTTCAGGGACTTCTTTTTCGTTTCTTTGTTTTTTAGCTTTTTGAGATGGAGTCTCACTCTGTCTCCCAGGCTGGAGTGCAGTGGCACGATCTCAGCTTATTGCAACCTCTGCTTCCCAAGTTCAAGCAATTCTCCCTGCCCCAGCCGCCTGAGTACCTGGGACTACAGGCACCCGCCACCACCCTGGCTAATTTTTGTATTTTTAGTAGAGACAAAGTTTTGCCATGTTGGCAGGCTGGTCTTGAACCCCTGACTTCAAGTGATCCACCTGCCTCGGCCTCTCAAGGTGCTAGTATTACAAGAGTGAGTCACCATGCCCGGCTTGTTTCAGGGACTTTTGACCAGAAGTTCCAACATATGATCTTTGAGGAAGATGGTGGCCCAGAGTAACAGAAAGGATAGGAGAGAGAGAGAGAAAGAGAGACAACATTGCTTATGGTAGGACAGGAAAGTTGAGGAGCTCAGGAAAGCTAGAGAAAGACCCATGCATTGAATCAAAAGTTTAGGTGATTGCTTGTTGGTTGTGAAAGAATGTTTTTCACAGTCCCATCTGCTCTCAAGTTTCCCACTTTAGGGAGGAAAAAGCTCCACATGTTCCATGATCCTGTACTCGCCAATTCTGTCAGCCACAGCCATCAGCAAAAAATGCAAGGCAGATTCATCCAAAGACAAGGCCGGGCACGGTGGCTCATGCGTGTAATCCCAGCACTTTGGGAGGCCGACATGGGTAGATTGGCTGAGGTCAGGAGTTCGAGACCATCCTGAACAACATGGTGAAACCTTGTCTTTACTAAAAGTACAAAAATTATCTGGGTGTGGTGATGGGTGCCTGTAATCCCAGCTACTCAGGAGGCTGAGGCAGAATCACTTGAATCTGGGAGGTGGAGGTTGCAGTGAGCCAAGATCTCGCCATTGCACTCCAGCCTGTGCAATAACAACGAGACTCCATCTCAAAACAAGCAAACAAACACAAAGGCAACAGTGGTTAACATTCCATAATGCCAAATCTAATCTTAGCTGAGAGGGACTTCATTGAGAGGGGCCTCTAACCCCCTAAATCTTAGGAAAGACTCTAAGCTTTTGAAGGTGTGCCTCAAACACAAGTTTCGTCAAGTGTTCTTGCCTTTTATTAAATGGGATCTTTTATCTTAATTGTCTTAGGAGACACTCTAACTCCCCTAAATTGGGCTACTAACCCAATCCCATTCCATACCCGGGTACGCCACCACTTACAAAAAGGTAGCCAATTGATGATTCTGTCTATTTCCTTTAGGTTAGGGGTTTCCTTAGTATCATCCCTTTGTGATTCACTGAAAAGAAGATTCCAGAAATGGTCCCAATCCAGAACCAAAGAGTGGGTTGTTGGATCTCGTACAAGAAAGAATGCAGAGCTGGGAGTGGTGGTTCATGCCTATAACCCCAGCACTTGTGAGGCTAAGGTGGGTGGATCACTTGAGGTCAGGAGCTTGAGACCAGTCTGGCCAACATGGTGAAACCCCATCTCTACTAAAAATACAAAAATTAACTGGGCGTGGTGGCGCACGCCTGAAATCCCAGCTCCTCCAGAGGCTGAGGCAGGAGAATCTCTTGAACCCAGGAGGCAGAGGTTGCAGTGAGCCGAGATGGCGCCACTGCACTCCCGCCTAGGCGACTGAGCGGGACTCTGTCAAAAGATAGAAAAGGAAAGAGAGAGAGAGAGAGAAAGGAAGGAAGGAAGGAAGGAAGGAAGGAAGGAAGGAAGGAAGGAAGGAAGGAAGGAAGGAAGGAAGGAAGGAAGGAAGGAAGGAAGGAAGGAAGGAAAGAAAGAAGGAAGGAAGAAAATTTTGGGCGAGTCTGCAGTGCAAAGCAAAAGCAAACTTATTAGGAAAGTCAAGGAATAAAAGAACAGCTACTCCTAGACATAGCAGCAGTGTGGACGGCTCAATTAAAAATACTTAGTTATTTCTTGATTATATGCTAAACAAGGGGTCGATTATTCATGAGTTTTGCAAGAAAGGGATGTGCAATTCCCAGAACTGAGTATTTCTCTTCTTTGTAGACCATATACGGTAACTTTCTGATGTCGCCATGGCATTCGTTAACTGTCATGGTGCTGATGGGAATGTCTTTCGCATGCTAATGCATTATAATTAACATGTAACGATCCGTGAGGACAATCAGAGGTCACTTTCATTCCCATCTTGGTTTTGGTGGATTTTTGTGGCTTCTCTACTGCAAACTGTTTTATCAGCAAGGTCTTTGTGAACTGCATCTTGTGCCAATCTCCTATTTATCCTGTGACTTAGAATGCCTGACCTCATGGAAAAGGAGTCCTGTAGGTCTCAGCCCCACTTTACCCAGCACCTATTCCAGATGCAGTTGCAATGCCTCTGACATGGCCACAGAGTGCTGAAATGTGGCTGGTCTGAACTGCAATGTGCTGGAAAGGTAAAATACAAGGTTACATTGAAAGATTTAGCTTTAAAAATGTATATGCTTTATAAACCATTACATACTAATCACATATTAAAATGATATTTTGGATATATTGGGCTGATTAAATTGTTACAATCAATTCCACCTGTTATTCCACCTGTTTCTTTCTTTTTTATTTTGAGACAGAGTTGCTCTGTCACCAGGCCATAGTGCGGTGGCACAATCTCGGCTCACTGCAACCTTTGCCTTCTGGGTTCAGGCGATTCTCCTGCCTCGGCCTCCTGAGTAGCTGGGATTACAAGTGTCTGTCACCGTGCTCGGCTAATTTTTGTATTTTTAGTAGAGATGGGGTTTTGCCATGTTAGGCAGGCTGATCTCGAATTCCTGATCTCAGGTGGTCCACCACCTCGGCTTCTGAACATGCAGAGATTACAACCGTGAGCCACTGAGCCCAGCTCTATCATTTTTATTTTCTTTTAAATATTTGGCTACTAGAAAATTCAAAATTTACATGTAGCTCATATTTTACTGCAGAGGATTGCCTCCTTTGTGAAATCTCAGGCTGCCTGGATGTATTAGTCCATTTTCACACTGCTATAAACAAATACCTCAGACTGAGTAATTTTTTTAAAGTGATTTAATTTAATCATAGTTCTACATGTCTGAGGAATCCTCAGGAAAATTACAATCATGACCATGACAGAAGGTGAAGGGAAAGTAAGGCACATCTTACTTTGTGGAAAAAGACAGAACCGGGGATGGGGGCATGTGCGGGGGGAGATGCCACATTTTAAAGCCATCAAGTATCTTGAGAGCTCCCTTACTATCACAAGAACAGCATGAGGATAATCCCCCCTAATGATCCAATCACTTCCCACCTGGTCTCTGCCCTGACATATGGAAAACACAATTTATTTTATTTTATTTATTTATTTATTTTTGAGACCCAGTCTTACTCTTTCGCCCAGGCTGCAGTGCAGTGGCACGATCTCGGTTCACTGCGAACTCCACCTCCCGGGTTCAAGCGATTTTTCTGCCCCAGCCTCCTGAGTAGCTGGGACTACAGACGCCCACCACCACCCTGGCTAAGTTTTGTATTTTTAGTACAGACGAGGTTTCACCATATTGGGCAGGCTGGTCTCTAACTCCTGACCTCGTAATCCACCAGCCTCGGGCTCCCAAAGTGCTGGGATTACAGGCCTGAGCCACCACGCCTTGCCGTGAATTACAATTTGAGATGAGATCTGGGTGGAGCCACAGAGCCAAACCATGTCACTGCAAAGGATCCGCAGTAAGGAAGGTCATAAAATCTGAAATTTAAAAATAATTGTCATATTTTTTCAGTTTATGAATAACTATATTATATATCATTTATAAATGCATATTACGTTTTATGCAAAGTTAAATGCAAATGTCTTCTAGGGTTGGCCTGTCTCAGATCAGGGAAGAAGCCTTGGCTGTAAAGGTTGCAGTCTAACCTGTTATTTTTTGCTTGGTTTAGCCCAGTGTCTGATCACATTTTTCATCACTCAGGGCATGAAGGGTGGGTCCTGAAACCTAATCCAATCAGGGGCAGTGGATTAGAAACTGTCCAATCAGGCATGCAGTGGGAGAGAACAGGACGCTTCCGTAATTTTCCTGGTCGTTTGTGTTTCTCTGCGTCCAGAGCTCCAGTTCTTCTCCTCACTGCTCTGCTTCCTCTGCTCCTAGAGGCCAAGCCACTGTGGCTTTTTGTCCTGCAGGTATTCGCAGATTTATGGCTAAAAGACCGGGACACCCTGGAAGCCGAGAAATGGTGAGTGGTGGGTCTGTCATCGTGAGAGAGGGCTGGGGGCTGGTTGGAACCGGCTGAAAGTGGCTGTAGCAGGACCCAAACTTCCTTGCAGTTGGCTCTGGAGTCTGAGGACCCAAATCCTCCTTGGCCCAGGTGGGCTCTTAGTCCCCTCCAGACATAATATGGTGCCTGGGCCAGCGGCTGGGACCCTGGGAGTTCTTTTTCCTCTGCAGTGGCTTTGCCCTGGGCTGGAGCCCTCTCTGGGCAGCTCTGCACTCCCAGCGCCTCATCTCACCCAGATTGTGCATGGGTGGGAAAGTCATCAGGGGAGAATCCTGACTCAGGGTGTGGGATTCGTAAGTGGAAAGAGTTGTGGTCCCTGAGGTCCTTAGTTCCTCATTTTTCCTTTTAGAAATGTATGGGAGTCACTGTAAAAATATTAGACAATTTGATCAAAATGTGATTCAAGAATCATAGAGCGCCCAGCTATGGTTTATGGGTTGTGGTCCATGGGAGAGGCTTGAAGAAGTCTGTTATAAGTTGCATGATGAAGCAAACCAAATTCAGTAACTGCTTTGGTAAAGTTATGTAGTTTCCTTATTTGTAAGATCCAGGTGAATATTTATCGGTTATGTCATCACAGATTAATTAGCAGTCTGTGGTTGACTAGGCCTGAATTTTTTTCTTCAATGTAATAATTTCCAAGAAATGCAATTTTTTTTTTTTTTTTTTGTGAGGGAGTCTCACTTTGTTGCCCTTGCTGGGGTGCAGTGACGCTATCTCGGTTCACTGCAACCTCTGCCTGCCGGGTTCAATTATTGTCGCGCCTCAGGCTTCCGAGTAGCTGGAATTACGGTACCCGCCACCGTGCCCGGCTAATTTTTGTGTTTTCAGTGGAGACGGGTTTTTACCATGTTGGCCAGGGTGGTCTCGAACTCCTGACCTGAAATGATCTGCCCTTCTCGGCCTCCCAAAGTGCTGGGATTACAGGCGTGAGCCACCGCCCCGGCCACAGAGATACATTTGAGTTAGATTTTTGTTTTTTTAAGTGAGAGCCGAGAAAAGTCAATCCACCTTAGTCTAATTGCCTACTGTTTAAATATTTTTACACTCCACAGGAAACTGGCTTTCCCTTGCTGTTATTTTTATTTATTTATTTATTTTGAGACAGAGTCGCTCTGTCACTCAGGCTGCAGTGCAGTGGTGAGATCTCAGCTCACCGCAACCTCCATCTCCTGGGTCGAAGTGATTTTCCTGCCTCAGCCTCTCGAGTAGCTGGGATTATATAGCATTATTATTATTATTCCGGCTAGTTTTTGTATTTTTAGTAAAGATAGAGTTTTGCCATGTTGGCCAGGCTGGTCTCAAACTCCTGGCCTCAAGTGATCTGCCCGCCTTTGCCTCTCAAAGTGCTAAGATTACAGGAATAGGCTATTGCAGGCAGCCTGCATTTTTCAACTGTGCTTTTTTTTTCTTTCTTTCTTTCTTTTTTTTTTTAAGACGGGGCCTCATTCTGTCACCCAGGCTGGAGTGCAGTGGCTCCATATTGCCTCATTACAACCTCCGCCTCCCTGGTACAAGTAATTACCCTGCCTCAGCCTCCTGAGTAACTAGGATTACAGGCCCATACCACCACACCCAGCTACTTTTTGTATTTTTAGTAGAGATGTGGTTTCGCCATGTTGGCCAGGCTGGTCTCGAACGTCTGACCTTAGATGATCCGCCTGCTTGGCTTCCCAAGTGCTGGGGTTACAGGCGTGAGCCACCACGCTGGGCCTCAACTGTGTCTTAAACAAGGTCTTGAGTCAATTTCCCTGTTCTCACAGACTAACTGGCCTGCAGTAAAATACTAAATTTCCAGTTCCATCTGACATTCCAAAATGCCAACTTTTCTAACTCACATTATTACCTATTTGTCCTTTCTTGTATGTTTCAGACACAGTTCTTACACTAATTATTTTTTTAAAAGTCATTGGATGACACTTAAAAAGTGCCATTCAATGCTTTGTAAAAAAAAGTTTGCCGTTTATAAATATTTCACATAAGAAGAAAGCAGAGGTCGGATGCTATATACCCCATCTTTCCCAACATTTTTTTTTTGTGTCTTATACATCTTTTCCATTTCACTGTTTCTTGGTTGCATGTTTTGTAGTAAACTGGTTAACATAAGTACAGGATTTTGCAGAATTCTGTGAGTATCTCTATCAAATTATTGAACTTGAGGGACATTATGGGAGTCCCCAATTTATAGACAGTAGCTGAGAAGCATAGATGGGTCCCTGGGATTTGTGACAGGCGCGTGCAGTGAGGGCGATATGGTGACACTGAGCTCTGAATTATGGTCCGTGCCGACTCTGGGTGGTATCAGGATAGAAATGTTAGACAACAAGTTGGTGTTAAAAAATTGCTTGGTGCCAGCCTGGCCAACATGGTGAAACCCCATCTCTACTAAAAATGCAAAAATTAGCCGAGCGTGGTGACAGGTGTTTGTAATCCCAGGTGTCAGAAAAGAGATATTACAGAGGCTTGGCCTGGAGGGGGACTCTGGGTGTCTGGTAAGGGGAGGCTCTGTTCTCCTGCACACAGGCTGTCACACTGCACATTGTCTTGTGATTCTAAGTCTCCTCTCAGGGTGAAAGGGAACTAAAAACTTAGAGAAAAGGAACTGTGATAACTGACCTCCTTTCAGAGCTGCCACCACATGATTCTCACCCATTCACAGACAGACCCACTAGACATTGATGCGTCCACACCCCTCCCAGGACTAGGCCCCACCCTCAAGAATTCTACCACAGCGCTTTTGTTTTTAGTGCTTTTTGCCAAAATCCAACCAAAGTGCCTACAAGTTTCCTGGCATATCCTCAACCCCAGACACTGAATCTGCAGTAGCACCTGTTTCCTCCACTAATGTAGGGGTCCATACCACTTGATCATGGTCTAATCTGCCTGCATGGACACAGGACTAAATTAGAGTATAGCTCCATGTGGAGCACTGTAGCACAAACCAGTCCTACCACTGACCTTGCACTCTTTCCCACCCATGAATTTTTTTTTTTTTTTTTTTTTGAGACAGAGTCTTGCTCTGTCACCCAGGCTGGGGGTGCAGTGGCATGATCTTGGCTTGCTGCCACCTACACCTCCCAGGTTCAAAAGACTCTCCTGCCTCAGCCTCCTGAGTAGCTGGAATTATAGGTGTGTACCACCACACCCAGCTAATTTTTGTATTTTTAATAGAGACAGGGTTTCACCATGTTGGCCAGGTTGGTCTCGTCCTGGCCTCAGGTGATCTGCCTGCCTCAGCCTCCCAAAGGGTTGGGATTATGGGTGTGAGCCACTGCGCCCGGCCGAATTTTTTTTTCTTTTACCCTTTATTTTAGGTTCAAGAGTATATGTGCAAGTTATATAGGTAAAAGTATCATGAAGTTTTTGTGTACAGATTCTTTTATCACTCAGGACCTAAGCATAGTACCCAACGGATTTTTTTTTTCTGATTTTCTTCATCCTCTGACCCTCCACCCTGTACTGGGTGGGCCTCAGCGTCTGTTCTCTTATCTGCGTCCACGTTTTCTCATTATTTTGCTCCCACTTATAAGTGACAACATACAGTATTTTATTCTCTGTTCCTGCACTAGTTTTCTAAAAATAACGGTCTCCTGCTCCATTCATGTTGCTGCAACGGACATGATGTTGTTCTTTCTTACAGCTGCATCATATTTCATGGTGTGTACGTACCACATTTTCTTTATCCAGTCTACCACTGAAGACATACAGGTTTATGTCTTGTTTTTCTTAAATAGTGCTGTAATAAACATATGCATGCATGTGTCTTTATGGTAGAATAACTTACATTCATTGGTTATATTCCCAGTTATGGGATTGCTGGGTCAAATGGTAATTCTGTTTTCAGGTTACTGAAAAATTGCCAAACTGTTTTTCTCAATGGTTAAACAAATTTATACGCTCACCAGCAGGATATAAGCTTTCCATTCCTCCATAACCTCACAAGCATCTGTTGTTTTTGGACTTTTTAGTCTGATTGTGTTTATATGAATTATTTCTTTTTCTTCATTAATCTAGTGTTTTATCTATCATTAATTTTTTCATAGAATCAACTTCTGGTTTTGTTGAATTTTTTTTTGAGACAGTTTCACTCTTTCACCCCTGGAGTGCAGTGGCGTAATCTCGGCTCACTGCAAACTCCGCCTTCTGGTTTCAAGCAATTCTCCTGCCTCAGCCTCCTGAGTAGGTGGGATTGCAGGTGCCCGCCATCACGCCCAGCTAATATTGTATTTCTAGTAGAGACGGGATTTCACCATGTTGGCCAGGCTGGTCTCAAACTCCTGACATCATGATCTGCCCATCTCGACCTCCCAAAGTTCTGGGATTATAGGTGTGAGCCACTGTGCCTGGCCCATTAAACTTTTTATGGTTATTTATGTCTCACCTTCTACATTTCAGCTATCATTTTGGTTATTTCTTGTCTTTTGCTAGCTTTGAAGTTAGTTTGCTCTTACTTTTGGAATTCTTTTAATTATGACGTTAGATTTGTAAATTGAGATCTTTCTAACTCTTTGATGTGGATGTGTAGTGTTATACATTTTAACACTGCCTTAGCTGTGACCCAGAGCTTCTGGTATGTTGTATTTCAGCTCTAATTAGTTTCAAAACTTTTTTTATTTCTGCCTTAATTTCATTATTTACAAAATAGCCATTTGGAAGTTGATTATTCAATTCTTATGTAATTGTATCATTTCGGATGTTTTTTATATTGATTTATTGTTCTATACATTTTCTTTTAAAAATTAATGATAGAGACACATAAGAAGAAATAAAACTGCTGTGCTCTTAATCTAAATGCTAAAAATTATTCAACACTTAGTAGCAACTCCCAGAGTGCTATGAAAATTAAATCACATTATGTGTTATTCCCAGTAGCGTTCTGTGACATGCTCCTGAGCACATAGTACCTGCTTAATAAACATTTTATTAGTACATGTGTACATGTTTCCCAGGTGCAGACTTACTAGACATTGCTGCCTCTGTTTTCTCTGTAAACTGAAAAAAGCCAACAAAAAATATAATATTTCAGGGTGGAGATTGGTTGTCTTTATTTGTACCAGAAGTATTTGTATTGTGACGGACGTGGCGGGTGTAAGGGACTCTTTGCTGTGCCTGCTTTCTCTTGCTAATGCTAATAATGTGTCTGGGAAAGCACAATCAGCATTTACAGGGGACTTGTTGAAAAAGCCCATTCCTGGACCCTTTTGGATCCTGAAGAATCACTTTGCATAAAGCAGGGCCGAGATTACCAAGTAACTTATACACTTGAGGGATTCAAGATACATTCAGGAGAGTTTAGTTCAACCTTCGCATCTAAGGAAGGCTGCACTGCCTGCCCTGTTTCCGTTTGGTAGGAGGAGGTCAGTGCAGTTCATGCTGCCATTATGTAAAGAAATTTGCTGATGTCTGATACGGGAGGGCAGGGAAAAAGAAACTTATACTTTAATAGTTATGGAGAAGCTTGTTGTTCTGTCATTGCTCTCAAATCTTTTCAGTTATACGCAACAAAAATGGGTGAGTGTTTTCAGCAAGTCTCGGTCTTTCTGCCCGTGGGTGTGTGTGATGGTAGCAGGTGAATAGGTTGTGCTTTAAAGACATTCTCAAGATGCAGATTTGATATGTCGAGAGCATCTTATCTGAAAATACATTTCAGAGAAAGAGGAGGAAAAGAAAAAAATCATTTTTTCTCAGGTGAGCATGTTGCAGATCAAGAGCAGTGTCTGGGCCAGGCGTGGTGGCTTACACCTGTAATCCCAACACTTAGGGAGGCTGAGGTGGGTGGATCACAAGGTCAGGAGTTTGAGAACAGCCTGACCAACATGGTGAAAGTCCGTCTCTATTAAAAATACAAAAATTAGCTGGGCATGGTAGCACACACCTGTAATCTCAGCTACTCAGGAGGCTAAGGCAGGAGAATTGCTTGAACCCAGGAGGTGGAGGTTGCAGTGAGCCAAGATCGCACCACTGCACTCCAGCCTGGTCGACAGAGCAAGACTCTGTCTAAAAAAAAAAAAAAAAAAGCAATGTCCACTCTGCCTTTTGGAATACCATGTGTTCAGAACTTGCAGATGTTTACTTCTCTGCTTGTGTTGTTTATACCTAATGAGTTTGTTTCAATTATTTCTTGCTATTTTTATGATAGTCTGGGGGTTCTGAAAAAAAATTTTTTCTGTATAGCATAGCCTTCTTTTTTTGTTGTTTTGTTTTGTTTTGGTTGTTTGAGTTTTCACTCTTGTCCCCCAGTCTGGAGTGCAATGGCACAATCTCAGCCCACTGCAACCTCCTCCGCCTTGCGGGTTCAAGCAATTCTCCTGCCTCAGCCTCTCTATTAGCTGGGATTAAGACTTAAGAGGTACCTTCCAACTCATAATGACTGTTTTATCTGAGAAGTATACACAACTTATTCTGTATGATGTAAATATAGCACTCAAAAAATAGACATGTCCGGCTGGGCGAGGTGGCTCACACCTGCAATCCCAGCACTTTGGGAGGCTGAGGTGAGTGGATCACGTGAGGTCAGGAGTTCAAGACTTGCCTGGCCAACATGGAGAAACCCTGTCTCTACTAAAAATACAAAAATTAGCCAGGCATTATGGCCTGTGCCTGTACTCCCAGCTACTCGGGAGACTGAGGCAGGAGAATCTATTGAACCCAAGCGGCAGAGGTTGCACTGAGCCAAGATCATGCCACTGCACTCCCACCTGGGCAACAGAGTGAGACTCAGTCAAAAAAAGAGGAAAACAAGAAAAAAGAAGGACACGTCCATGTTGATGCCCTTAATTTTATAATTACAGAAAAGTATCAAAGCTACTGTGGTATTGTGGATCTTATGCTGTCCTCTCTTCTCAGAGTTAGAGCATACTTCCATGTTAAAAATTGTCTTATTGAACAATTTTAGTCACTCTTATAAGTGAGAACCACTTCTTTTTACTCTCTTTTTTAACTTGAGTCAAATAAAAATCTCTGCCTATGGCTATGTGGTGAGTGTTTGTGTGTTCATGAATGTTTTTTGTTGTTTTTGTTTTTTTCAGGGACTGTTGACATTCAGAGACATAGCTATAGAATTCTCTCTGGCAGAATGGCAATGCCTGGATCATGCTCAGCAGAATTTATATAGAGATGTGATGTTAGAGAACTACAGAAACCTGGTCTCCCTGGGTGAGGATAACTTCGATACACAATTCCTAATATATTACCTTTCTCTCTTTTCTAAGATGATTTTGGTAATTTCTGCTTTGCATGAATGAATTTTAGCTCTCCGATTTTAAGAAAATCTTGGGGATTCATTGGTGTAGAACAAATTCTTCAAGACGTTTTATTTTGACCTGAACTTTTCCCTTTCCTGAGCTTATGTATCTTTCGCTCAAGGTTAGTGACAATTCCAAAAATGTGGCATAAAATAGCGTTGCCCATGCCTTAGAATTCAGTTGCCGCCACCAATTTTTGATTCAGTAGTACTCAGTAGTGAAATTAAGGACCTACACATTTAAAATATTTTCTAAATAGTTAAAAAGTTCTGTTATGACCAATATTAATTTTCTAGAATTTTCTAGTATATCCTCTTTACTAAGCATAATACTAATTTGGTAATTAAAGAATTCAGCAAGATTTATTTTACTTTTTTTTCTTAATAAATCAGGTATTGCTGTCTCTAAGCCCGACTTGATCACCTGTCTGGAGCAAAATAAAGAGCCTCGGAATATAAAGAGAAATGAGATGGTATCCAAACACCCAGGTAAGTGAGAGTGAATGAAGCAGATGACACAGATGAGAGATACACAAATCAAGGAGGAAGCCAGTCCTTAAAATGTGGTTTGGGGAGATGTGCTTCCATGGAAAGAGATTCTGAGAAGCCCGAGTCATTTTTTACTTTTGCTCTCAGATAGTGTTACCTTCTGCCCCATGCTTTTAAATTCTCTGTGGATTCTGCTTTCACTTCAGTAATCTTTCTTCAAGTTCACAGTGTGAGCCAAAGTTTTCTTTGTGGCTTATCAGGGACTGCATAAACTGCTTTTCCATTGCTTTTGGAGTACACTAATATCTGCATATTTTTGAGAAACTCTGTTAAACCATTAAAAATTTTTTTTGCATCATGTCTAAAATGTGTGAGAATAGTAGTTTCTGTTTCATTTGTGGTTGCCTATTTTTCTGCACACGCCATTCCATTTTCATTACTATACTCTTGAAATATAGTTTAAAGTTTTTTTTATAATTTTTTAAATTTTTATCCATGTATTTATTTATTTATTTAGAGGTTGGGTTATGAGACTTACTGTGGGGGGATATGCAAGCAGGATACCTCTTATGTCTTCATTTTACTATGTTGCATATTTTAGATATAGATTCATAAATAGAATTGCTGTGTTGTATAATTTCATTTAGAATTATTCGAAGAACATTCATGATACTTTTTATGATAGTTGCATCTTTTTTCTCATCAACAACTTGAATAGGTATCAGTTTCTTTACATCATCTACATAGTTGGTGTTTTTGAAAAAATTTATAGTGGCCATTCGAGTTGATATAAGGTAATTTTGTTTGGTATTGTGATTTTGTTTTGCATTTTTCTATAAATTATTAATTTTGTGCAACCTTTCAAATAGTTCTTCCCATTTGTGTAACTTTTTAAATTAAAATTTAGTTTAATCATTTGTCCATTTCTTTCTTTCTTTCTTTCTTTTTTTTTGAGACTGAATTTCACTCTTGTTGCCCAGGCTGCAGTGCAATGGTGCAATTTTGACTCAGGGCAACCTCTGCCTCCAGGGTTCAAATGTTTCTCCTGCCTCAGCCTCCTGAGTAACTGGGATTATAGGAATGTGCCACCATGCCTGGCTAATTTTGTATTTTTAGTAGAGATGGGGTTTTGCCATGTTGGTCAGGTTGGTCTCAAACTCCTAACCTGAGGTGATCTGCCCACCTCCGCCTCCCAAAGTTCTCGGATTACAAGAATGAGCCACCACGCCCAGCTTTCTTGACCATTTCTTTTTTTTTTTTTTTTTTTATTATACTTTAAGTTCTAGGGTACATGTGCATAACGTGCAGGTTTGTTACATATGTATACTTATGCCATGTTGGTGTGCTGCACCCGTCAACTCGTCAGCACCCATCAATTCATCATTTATATCATGTATAACTCCCCAAGGCAATCCCTCCCTCCTCCCCCCTCCCCATGATAGGCCCCAGTGTGTGATGTTCCCCTTCCCGAGTCCAAGTGATCTCATTGTTCAGTTCCCACCTATGAGTGAGAACATGCGGTGTTTGGTTTTCTCTTCTTGTGATAGTTTGCTAAGAATGATGGTTTCCAGCTGCATCCATGTCCCTACAAAGGATGCAAACTCATCCTTTTTTATGGCTGCATAGTATTCCATGGTGTATATGTGCCACATTTTCTTAATCCAGTCTGTCACAGATGGACATTTGGGTTGATTCCAAGTCTTTGCTATTGTGAATAGTGCCGCAATAAACATACGTGTGCATGTGTCTTTGTAGTAGAATAATTTATAATCCTTTGGGTGTATACCCAGTAGTGGGATGGCTGGGTCCTGTGGTACATCTAGTTCTAGATCCTTGAGGAATTGCCATACTGTTTTCCATAATGGTTGAACTAGTTTACAATCCCACCAACAGTGTAAAAGTGTTCCTATTTCTCCACATCCTCTCCAACAACTGTTGTTTCCTGACTTCTTAATGATTGCCATTCTAACTGGTGTGAGATGGTATCTCATTGTGGTTTTGATTTGCATTTCTCTGATGGCGAGTGATGATGAGCATTTTTTCATGTGTCTGTTGGCTGTATGAATGTCTTCTTTTGAGAAATGTCTGTTCATATCGTTTGCCCACTTTTTGATGGGGTTGTTTGTTTTTTTCTTGTATATTTGTTTGAGTTCTTTGTAGATTCTGGATATTAGCCCTTTGTCAGATGAGTAGGTTGCAAAAATTTTCTCCCATTCTGTAGGTTGCCTGTTCACTCTGATGGTAATTTCTTTTGCTGTGCAAAAGCTCTTTAGTTTAATTAGATCCCATTTGTCCATTTTGGCTTTTGCTGCCATTGCTTTTGGTGTTTTAGACATGAAGTCCTTGCCCATGCCTATGTCCTGAATGGTACTACCTAGATTTTCTTCTAGGGTTTTTATGGTATTAGGTCTAACATTTAAGTCTCTAATCCATCTTGAATTAATCTTCGTATAAGGGGTAAGGAAAGGATCCAGTTTCAGCTTTCTACTTATGGCTAGCCAATTTTCCCAGCACCATTTATTAAATAGGGAATCCTTTCCCCATTTCTTGTTTCTCTCAGGTTTGTCAAAGATCAGATGGCTGTAGATGTGCGGTATTATTTCTGAGGACTCTGTTCTGTTCCATTGGTCTATATCTCTGTTTTGGTACCAGTACCATGCTGTTTTGGTTACTGTAGCCTTGTAGTATAGTTTGAAGTCAGGTAGCGTGATGCCTCCAGCTTTGTCCTTTTGACTTAGGATTGTCTTGGCTTTTGACAAAATTCAACAGCCCTTCATGCTAAAAATGCTCAATAAATTCGGTATTGATGGAACGTACCTCAAAATAATAAGAGCTATTTATGACAAACCCACAGCTAATATCATTCTGAATGGGCAAAAACTGGAAAAATTCCCTTTGAAAACTGGCACAAGACAGGGATGCCCTCTCTCACCACTCCTATTCAACATAGTGTTGGAAGTTCTGGCTAGGGCAATCAGGCAAGAGAAAGAAATCAAGGGTATCCAGTTAGGAAAAGAAGAAGTCAAATTGTCCCTGTTTGCAGATGACATGATTGTATATTTAGAAAACCCCGTCGTCTCAGTCCAAAATCTCCTTAAGCTGATAAGCAACTTCAGCAAAGTCTCAGGATACAAAACTAATGTGCAAAAATCACAAGCATTCTTATACACCAGTAACAGACAAGCAGAGAGCAAAATCAGGAATGAACTTCCATTCACAATTGCTTCAAAGAGAATAAAATACCTAGGAATCCAGCTTACAAGGGATGTAAAGGACCTCTTCAAGGAGAACTACAAACCACTGCTCAGTGAAATAAAAGAGGACACAAACAAATGGAAGAACATACCATGCTCATGGATAGGAAGAATCAATATCGTGAAAATGGCCATACTGCCCAAGGTTATTTATAGATTCAATGCCATCCCCATCAAGCTACCAATGAGTTTCTTCACAGAATTGGAAAAAACTGCTTGACCATTTCTAAATCAAGTAATTCAATTATCGTTGTCTACTTCTAGGTGTTGTTTATAAATTCTCAATATTAAGTTTTATCACATGTAATTTTCAAATATTGTCACCCATTTCGTGGGTGGCATTGTCACTCTATTAAATGTGTTATTTGATTACAGAAATTCTGAAGTTTAGTCCAGTTAAATTTTTGTGTTCTTCTCTTTGTTGCTCATGCTTTTGATGGCATGTCTAAGAAAATGGTGCCAAGACCAATGTCGTGTCTTTCCACTATATTTTTTTCTAAGAATTTCATTAGTTTTTTTTTCAGTCTAAGTATTTTGTTTAAAATATTTTTTGTATATGATGCAATTAAAGCATCCAAGTTTATTTTGTCAATATAGATATCCAGTTTTCAACATTATCTGTTGAAGGGATGATATTTTCTCCATTGTCTGCTGATGGCAACCTTGTGGCAGATTATTTGATCATGCACAGAAGAGTTCATTGCTGGTCTCCCTATTTTGTTCTATCATGTCTTTATCTGTCTTTGTGTGGATACCACAGTTGTTGTTATTGTTGCTTTTTATTATGTTTTAAAATTAGGAAGTATAATGCCTCTGTTTTTCATGTTTCTCTAGATATAGTTCAAAATAAATTTAAAAAATTTTAAACAATATTTCAGGAATAAATATACTTTTGGAATTTTGATACAGATTATATTAAATTTGTTCACCACTGTGAGTTATATTGACAACTAAGTTGTCACTTAACTTTTTGACCCTCAAGCAAAAATATTAAATTAAGTTAAATTATTTGACCTGTGCAAGAATACATTGAAGATGTGTGTTTATTTCCATATATTTTTGATGTGCCTATTTTACCTTTTTTCTTTTTAGCTTTATTCAGTTTTGGTTAGAAAAAAATAGGCTGTATGATTTTGCTCTTCTTAAATTTTTTTTTACACAGGGTTTCTCACTTTGTTGCCCAGACTCTAGTGCAGTAGCACAGTCTTGGCTCACTGCAGCCTAAACCTCTTGGACTCAAGTAATCCTTCCACCTTGGCCTCCTGAGTGACTGACACTACAGACCTACCCCACCATGCCCAGCTAATTTTTAATTATTTGTAGAGACAGGGTCTCACCATGTTCCCAAGGCTGGTATCAAGCTTCTTGCCCCAAGTGATCCTTCCACTTTGGCTTCCCCAAGTGCTGAGATTACACCTGTGAGCCACTGCACCTGGCTTATCTTTTGAAATTTACTAAGACCTATGTATTCTAACAGAATATACCAGGTGCAAATAATAATATTGTGTATCCACTTGCTTTTGACTGGAGAGTTCTGTACGTGTCTGTTTAGCCTAGTTGGTTTTATAATATGGTGTAGATGTTTGTGCCCTCCAAATCTCATGTTGAAATTTAATCTCCAGTGTTGGATGTGGGGCCTAATGAGAGGTGTTTGCATCATGGAGACAAATCCCTCATTAATGGCTTGGCACAATCCCCTTGGTAATCACAGAGGGCTCCCTCTATTAATTCACATGAGAGCTGGTTGCTTAAAGGAACCTGGCTCTTCCACCTCACACTCACATCATCTTTCACCATGTGACATGTTTGCCTTCCACTATAATTGTAAGCTTCCTCATATCCTCACCAGAAGCAGATGCTGGCATATACATCTTTTTTGCCTTCCACTATAATTGTAAGCTTCCTCATATCCTCATCAGAAGCAGATGCTGGCATATGCATCTTGTACAGTCTACTCAACTGTGAGCCCAAGAAGCCTTTTTCTTTATAAATTACTCAGTCTCAGTTTATTTTCTATAGTAATGCAAAATGAATTCATACACAATATAATGTTCTTCAGGTTTTCTGTTTTTTTAATTGATTTTTTATTTCAATTTTTTATTTATTATTGAAAGTGAGGTCTTAATGTTTATAATCTTAAGTTGCTATTTTGTTTCTTGCTTCATTTCTATCAATATTTGCTTCATATATTTTGAAGCCCTGATCTTATATATGCATGTGCATATAGACATAATAGTTATAGATTCCTAGTAAATGGACTCATTTTACCACTATATAATATCAATCTTTGTTTCATGTTAGTAATTTGCTCATTTTCTTTTGTGTGTCTATAAAGATTTTTTCTTTGTACTACATTGGAGATTTTATAACACCTCTAAATGTTACCACAGTAATTTTTAAACTGTTAAAAAAAATGCCTTCAGTTGCATAGAAAAATTTGTCCTCATTTTATCTACCCTATACATCTTATTGATGTTGATAATTATATCGTTTTATGTTTTATGATTATTTTTATACTTATATCTTTCAAATTTTAAAAAATAACTAAAAATGTTTTCTGCATGATCACGATAATGCCACAGAATTTTATTTTTTGTATATGCATATGTTTTTCAGAAAGTTATATATTTTCATACAATTATGTGTTTTTTTCATGTTATTTTAAGTGGAAGACCTCTTTTCAGCATTTTATTTAGGGCACATGCAGTGTTTATATGCTTTTCCAGCATGTGTTTATTTTGGATGATCTTTATTTTTTCTTTATTTTGTAGTACATTTTTGCTGCGTTTTTTATTCTCACCATGAAGATTTTTTTTCAGTACTTTAACCATTGTACACGGTTCTTTATTGACCTGCAAGATTTCTATTGTCAAATGTCTCAGAGAACTATGCTTATAAATAATACCTCATTTTTATCTTATAGCTCCCAAGATTGTCTTCAGGTTAGCGACTTTTGAAACTTTGCTTAAATATGTGTTATGGATCTTTTTGTGTATATCCTAGTTTGTTTGTTTAGCTTCTTCATTTCTTACATTATTTTTTTCTTTTAAATTTTTTGTTATTATTTATTAATTCCATGATTGTTTTGTTTTTATTATTCCAAGCTTATTGTTGATATTCTTATTTTTCTGATTTTATTTAGGGGTCTGGTTTTCCATTTTTCTCACTGAGCGTATTTTAAAATTTATTTTAAATTTAAAATATATTTTAAAAATTAATATATGCCTCTTTATTTTTATAGTTGCTTTTTCAAAAAATTTTTTTTTATTAGACCATGTTGTCCTCATGTTTTGTATACATTGTAATCTTTGGTTGAGATTTAAACATTAACATAAAACTACCTTTCATGATCTTTATAATGCTTCCTGGCATAGCCTGAAACCAATTATCTTGGCTAGAGATTCATGGAGTCTCTCAAACATGTTCTCAGGATGTGTCTTGTCTGCAATTTTGCATTTATTTTTCAGTTAAAAGACTTCTCCATGTTTCTTCTTACCAGTAGGTAGCTACTTTCTACACCTGTTTTCTGCCCATGGACTGCAGTCTTTCTGCTGTTGTAACATTCACTTTTGATCTCAAAAGACTTAAAGGTGTCATTTCAAAAGTATACCACCATTTCATTCAGCACTTTCTATCATGGAAGACAGAAAGGACCCCATAAGCCAAAAGTAAAGATATAGGTCCCAGTATTTTTCGGGTCTTTTATAATAAAAAAACAGTTTGCTCCTAAAGACACCATATTCTTCTACTGGGGATGAGGAAGGACTGTGTTGGGTGAATGTCGCAGACTTCTCTTCTCTTTATATATGGCTCTTGGCATTGTGCCCACCTGATGCACACACTTACTTTATTTATAAATTTCCAGCAAAGGTATTTTGATCACTGTGGTTTTGTTACATTTATAAACCTATGAAGGAATTGTGGCCTGTGGTAATTTGATACGCCACTTTGCTAATGTACCTTATATAATTTTATGATTTGTAAAGTATATTTATCTGAGTCTAGTAAGTTAAGTAACTTGTGATTTTTATGTCTTTCAGTTACATGTTCTCATTTCACCCAAGACCTTCAGCCAGAGCTGGGCATAAAAGATTCACTCCAAAATGTAATACCGAGAATATATGGAAAATGTGGACATGAGAATTTACAAGTAAAAAAATGTAAAAGCATGGGTGAGTGTGAGGTGCAAGAGGGAGGTTATAATGAAGTTAACCAATGTTTGTCAACTACCCAAAACAAAATATTTCAGACTCATAAATGTGTCAAAGTCTTCAGTAAATATTCAAATTCCAATAGACATAAGACAAGACATACTGGAAAGAAACATTTGAAATGTAAAAAGTATGTCAAATCATTTTGTATGGTTTCACACCTAAATCAACATCAGATAATTCATACTATGGAGAAGTCCTACAAATGTGAAGAATGTGGCAAACCCTTTAACTGCTCATCAACCCTTGCTAAACATAAAAGAATTCATACTGGAGAGAAACCCTACAGATGTGAGGAATGTGGCAAAGCTTTTACCTGGTCCTCAAGCCTTACTAAACATAAGAGAATTCATACTGGAGAGAAACCCTACACATGTGAAGAATGTGGCAAAGCCTTTAGCCGCTCCTCAACACTTACGAACCACAAGAGAATTCATACTGGAGAGAAACCTTACACATGTGAAGAATGTGGCAAAGCCTTTAGCTTATCCTCATCCCTCACTTACCACAAGAGAATTCATACTGGAGAGAAACCCTACACATGTGAAGAATGTGGCAAAGCCTTTAACTGCCTCTCAACCCTTAAGAAACATAAGATAATTCATACCGGAGAGAAACTCTACAAATGTAAAGAATGTGGGAAAGCCTTTGCCTTCTCCTCAACTCTTAATACTCATAAGAGGATTCATACTAGAGAGAAACCCTACAAATGTGAAGAATGTGACAAAGCTTTTAAGTGGTCCTCAAGTCTTGCTAATCATAAGAGTATGCATACTGGAGAGAAACCCTACAAATGTGAGTAACGTGATGAAGTCCAGCCCTCAGGCCTTATAATGCATAAAATAACTTATACTTGAAAAAATCACTACAAGTGTGGAGAATGTGGCCAAGCCTTTAATCAGTTCCAAGCCTTTATTGTACATAAGATAATTCATATTGAACAAAAGTTTTATAAATGTAAAAAAGTAACAAAGCCTTTAACCAGCCCTTTAACCTTAAGGAACCTAAGATAATTTATTTAAAAAAAATTTTTTTGAGATGAAGTCTCACTTTGTCACCCATGCTGGAGTGCAGTGACATGATCTCAGCTCACTGCAGCCTCTGCCTCTTGGGTTCAAGCAATTCTCCTGCCTCAGCCTCCTGAGTAGCTGGGATTACAGGCGCATGCAACCACACTGGCTGATTTTGTATTTTTAGTGGAGATGGGATTTTACCGTGTTGGCCAAGTTGGTCTTGAACTCCTGACTTCAGGTGATCTACCTGCCTCTCAGCTTCCCAAAGCCTAAGAGAGTATATTAGAGAGACTCTACAAAGGTAAAAAATGTGGCAAAACCTTTAAGCACATCTCAGGCCTTACACAATATCAGATTATTCATTCTAGAGAGAAACCCTACAAAAACAAAGAATGTGGTTAAAAGCTTTAGCTTTTAACTAGTCTTGAACCCTTATTATACATTAAGAGAATTAATATTGAAGAGAAACCCTACAATAAGGAATATGGAAATGTCTTTTAAAAGTCCTCAAACATTTGTTTGAATAAATGTAAGATAATTGATATTGGAGACAACCCCTACAATTGTTAAAAAAAAAAAAAAAATTGTGGCAAAGCCTTTAACTGGTTCTCCGTCCTTATTAATTAAAAAAGTTTATACTGGAGAGAAACTCTACATACATAAAAAATGTAACAAAGCATTTAACCACACCTCAAACTTTTCTAAAAAAGAGAAATCATACTGGTGAGAAACTCCAGAAATGTGTTAAATGTGGCAAGGCCTTTAAATGGTAGTCACACGTTTATGGTAGGTAGGATAATTTATACTGAAGAAAACCCCTACAAATATGGAGAATGTGGCAAAACTTTTAACAAATACTCACACCTTATGGCACAAGAAAGCATTTATACTAGAGAAAAATTGTACAAAGAATGTGAAAAGCCATTAATATCTGTTCATATCTTACTCAATATCAGAAAGTTTATACTTAATAAAAGCATTATAACCCAGGTGTGGTGGCTCATGACTGTAATCCCAGCACTTTGGGAGGCCAAGGCAGGTGGATCACAAGGTCAGGAGTTCAAGACCAACCTGGCCAACATGGTGAAACCCCATCTCTACTAAAAATAGAAAAATTAGCAGGACATGGTGGCATGCACCTGTAATCTCAGCTACTTAGGAAGCTGGGGCAGGAGAATTACTTGAACCCAGGGTGCAGATGTTGCAGTGAGCCGAGATTGCACCACTGTACTCCAGCCTGGGCAACAGAGCAAGACTCCATCTCAAAAAAAAAGTATTATAAATGTGATTACTGTAAAAAGACCTTCAGAAAACATAGGCCTTTAAAGACTATTTATCTGAAGACAAACATTTCAAACATAAAGAGGATTGTAGTACCTTTACTTGTAATACAGATTTTATTGTACACATTTTATATTAAAGGAAAACCCTGAAGCAGATGCTCAAACTTTAGTGAACATCAGAGGATTTATATTTGAGAGAAAGTCTAAAAATGTAATGAATGTGAAAGAACATTTGTCTGGAAACTACAGCTTAGAAAACACCAGTTTCTACTAAAAAATATTTTTGCATATGTAGCAAATGGGGAAAATATATTTAATCAAAAATTAAGTCTGTATAAACATTTGAGGATTCACAGTAGAAAGAATGAAGGCACTGAAACTAGACATTATACTAAATCAGAGTGTTGAGTGTAAAAGAGATCCAAAGATATCACTATATACATTTTAAAGAAGTAGATTTTTTTGGAGATTTATAATTACATTTGAGGCATGCTACTTTTTCTGTAAAAAAATTATAGATTTTCTAAAAAGCAAATAATAATGTAACTCAAGTCTCAAGTTACTTCACATTGATTCCTTCTTCCCATTGTTTGTAAAAGTATTTGATCAATTGCATCAGAGGTATGAGGGGTTGTTTTCTATAGGTGTCCATTCTTCATGAACTTTCCTATGAAAGAGTAAGAACATTAGGCTGTAAGATGCATAATGAAAAATCTAAATGGAGAGGCTCTTTATGGCTGACTTATAACATTGTTTTAGTGATGTATAAGGTGGGTGTTCACAGTAATATTCTGAATTCTAGTGAGAGGAAACTCTTCGAATGTTAGTAGTATTTTATCAATTGTACCTTTATGTAATACAATGTAATAAATTTAAAATTTTTTTAAAGATTATGTGTGAACTTAATTTTTTCATTAAACATAATTGTTTTTAATGTGTTAAGACTATTGTGCTTTGAAAGAAGTGTTAATTTGCCATCAACTTTTAACGTGTCCAATCTTACTTAAGGTTCTAGGTAAAAGATGGTAACAATATCGTATTTGTTAATCTAGGGGAATGACATCTCTAGTAATCTCTTTTTTGCCTCTGTGTGTGTGTGTGTGTGTGTGTTTTGAAGCAGAGTCTTGCTCTGTCACCTAGGCTGGAGTGCAGTAGCGAAATCTGGGCTCACTGCAACCTCCACCTCCTGGGTCCAAGCGATTCTCCTGCCTCAACCTCCCAAGTAGCTGGGACTACAGGCACGTGCCACCACACTTGGCTAATTTTCATATTTTTAGTAGAGATGGAGTTTCACCATGTTGGCCAGGCTAGCCTCGAACTCCTGACCTCAGGTGATCCACTTGCCTTGGCATCCCAAAATGCTGGGATATAGGTGTGAGCCTGCCAGTGGTTTTAAACTGCAAATAATTCGAAGAATTTTTTTCCCATAGGTCAAATTTGTATTCTTTTTTATCTTATTTAAAATTTTTTAAAATTTTTGTGGGTAGTGTGCATACACACTTATGGCATATATGAGATATTTTAACACAGACATATGATATTTAATTATCACAGCAGAGTAAATGAGGTATTTATCACCTGGAGCATGTACTTATCCTTTGTATTACAAACAATCCCATTATACACTTTTAGTTATTTCAGTATGTGCAATTGAATTATTATTAGCCATAGGGTCATTTTATTATGACCATAAAAATTTCATGAGTGTAATTAATATCCATACATTTCTGAGTCATGATTAAATATTTTTTAAAAATTGTTTTATATATTTTTTTACATGTGGCCTCTCTGCTGACAAAAACAGACTTTTAGTTTTTGTCTACATAGTTACATATACAAATGCATTACTCTAATGATACACCAGCTGGGTGCGGTGGCTCATGCCTGTAATCCCAACACTTTGGGAGGCCAAGGTGGGTGGGTCATTGGAGGTCAGGAGTTCAAGACAAGCCTGGCCAACATGGTAAAACCCTATCTCTTCTAAAAATACAAAAAATTAACTGGCCATGGTCGTGCGTGCCTGTAGTCCCAGCTACCCAGGAGGCTGAAGCAGGAGAATCACTTGAACCCGGGAGGCAGAGGTTGCTGTGAGCTAAGATGGCACCATTGAACTCCAGCCTGGGTGACAGAGTGAGACACCATCTAAAAAAATAAAATAAAAAAAAAGATACACCTTAAGTGTAAGAAAGTTATGTAGCAAATGAGTGTGTTTGTGTGTGAGTCTGTATGCATTTTCAGAAGAAAAGAACAATATTGAAACAAAAAAGATCATTTTAATAAGGTGGATAATTAACTAGAATAGAAACTTCAGTAACTCTGAAAGAAAAAAAAAAGCTATATTCTGTGCCCTGTATTGAATTCATAACTTTAAGATCTTATACACCCAAATCTTATCTCATATTGTAATTGCCATGTATCAAGGGAGGGACTTGGTGGGAGGTAACTGGAACGTGGGGGAAATTTTCCCCTATGCTGTTCTCATGATAGTAAGTGAGTTCTCAAAAGATCTTTTGGTTTTATAAGTGGTGGTTTCTTTCTGCTCTCTTTCTCTCTTGCTGCCTAGTGAGGAAGGTACTTGCTTCTCCTTTGCCTTCCACCATAATTGTAGGTTTCCTTAGACCCTAACCAACCATGCAGAATTGTGAGTAAATTAAGCCTCCTTTCTTTGTAAGTTACCCATTCTCTGGTATCTTTAATAGTAGGGTGAAAACAGACTAATATAGAAAATTAATGCTGGGAGTTTGGGGCACTGCTATAAAGATAATTGAAAATATGGAAGTGACTTTGGAACTGGGTAATAGGCAGACATTGAAACAGTTTAGAGAGCTCAGACAAAGACAGAAGATGTGGGAAAGTTTGGAACTTCCTAGAGACTTGTTAAATGCTTTTGACTAAAATGCTAATAGTGATATGAATGATAAAGTCCAGGTTGACGTGGTCTCAGATGGAGATAAGAAACTTATGTTTAAAATGGAAGCAGAATATAAAATTTGGAAAATTTGCCACCTGACCATGAGGTAGAAAATAAAACCCCATTTTTTGGAAAGAAATTCAAGCCACTGCAGAAATTTGCAAAAGTAAAGAGGAGCTCAAAGTTAATAGTCAAGACAATGGGGAAAATGTCTTCAGGTCATGTCAAAGATCTGAGGCAGGTCCTTCCATCACAGGCCAGGAGCCCTAGGAGGAAACAATGGTTTCATGGTCAAGGCCCAGGTCCCCACTGCTCTATGAAGGCTCAGAACTTGGTGCCCTGCATCCCAGCTACTCCAGATCCAGCTGTGGCTAAAAGGGGCCAAGGTACAGCTTGGGTTATTTCTTCAGAAAGGGCAATCCTCAAGCCTTGGTGGCTTCCATGTGGTGTTGGGCATGCGAGTGCACATAAGACAAGTGTTCAGCTCCAGGAACCTTTGCCTAGATTTCAGAGGATGTACAAAAATGCCTGGATGTTCAGGCAGAAGTCTTCTACAGGGGCAGAGCCCTCATGGAGAACCTGTAATAGGGCAATGCAGAAGGGAAATGTGGGGTTGGAGCCCTCATGCAGAGTCCCCACTGAAGTTGCCTGCTAGAGTTGTGAGAAGGCCACTATACTCCAGACCCCAGAATGATAGATCCCCCATGAGCTTGCACTGTGCACCTGGAAAAGCCACAGGCACTCAATTCCAGTCCATGAAGGAGTTGCCCAAGGCCATGAGGGCCCCCCCTTTGCATCAGCATGGCCCAGATGTGGGACATGAAGTCAAATGAGAAAATCTCAGAGCTTTAAGACTTAATGACTTCCCCGTTGGATTTCAAACTTGCATGAGGCCTGTAGCTCTTTGGTTTTGGCAAATTTCTCCCATTTGAAATGGAAAACTTTATCTAATTCCTGTACCCCCATTGTACATTGGAAGTAACTAACTTGCTTTTGAGTTACAGGCTCAGTTACAAGGTAGTAGGGATTTGCCTTGTCTCAGATAAGACTTTGGACTTAGACTTTTGGGTTAATGCTAAAATGAGTTAAGACTTTGGGGAACTGTTGGGAAAGCATGTTTGGTTTTGAAATATAAAAAGGGCATGAGATTTGGAAGTGGCCAGGAGCAGAATGATACCCATGGTGTTTCATGATAGTGAGTGAGTTCTCATGAGATTGGATGGTTTTATAAGTGGTAATTTTTCTGCTCTCCCTCTCTACTGCCACCTAGTAAAGGAGATACCTGCTTCTCCTTCAACTTCTGCCATTATTGTAAGGTTCTTGAGGCCTCACCAGCCATGTGGAACTGTGAATCAATTAAACTTCCTTTCATTATAAATTTTCCAGTCTTGGGCAGCATATTTATAGCAGTGTAAAAAGAGACTAATGCACAAATATAAGATAGGGCTATCTGTGTACTAGATGCTTCATCATTAGCCATAGTTATTCCTGCTTGAGTTTCTTTGTAACTCTCAATCACAGATGGAAAATATTCATGGTGAAAATATAACATTGATTCTACATGTGCAGAGGACATCTGTTCTTAGGCTGCAAAAGGGCCTCTCTGAATTTAAATAAAACTTCTGCTTTTTAAATTTTCTGATTATCTTTTGTTCTTTTGTTTTGTGACTTTTTATGTTTATCCAAAGTTGTATCCATCACAGCCCTTCCCATTTTTTTCTGTGTTGTGGCTACAGTTTTCTCACTGTTCTCTCTGTGCCACATCATTTCACACAGTACTTTGCAGGTTCTGATGAGAAAATTGGAATTTTTAATATGGTGAAAAACTGTGTTAAACTTGGGAGTTTGAACTTATTTATAGCTTCTCAATGTAACTTCCAGATAAGTTAATTCAGATAAGAGGCATACACTGTCCACAGGTGAGACAATTAAATCAGGTAGCACTATTTGTCTTCATAAAAAAAAATTTGTATTAGATTCTAAGGCAAACTGTAGTGTATACAAAAGTATTTAGAAAATATTCTTAGAAATCCAAGGTGGGCGGATCACAAGATCCAGAGAGTTAATATTAAGGAATAATTATTAAATATAATTTTTATGATATATTTACAGCACAACTTAAGTTTTCATGCAGGATCTTATATTTTTTAGTGTGAATGTTAAATGTTGCAAATGAAATGAGCTCTGTGAATTTAAAAATTGGAATAATAATTCCTTTTCATGTTAATGTTTAATATGAACATATAATGTTTCATATTAATGTTACAATCGAGAGATTTTTCTATTATTTTATGATTTTTTATTATACTTTAAGTTCTAGGGTACATGTGCACAACGTGCTGATTTTTTTTTAGTGGATGAGGTTCACAGTCTACAGTTTTCACTTAGTCACCTAACTGTAGCCAACATTTTGTTCATTTTCTCTGGAAAATTTTTGAGATTATGGCAACTTTTGGATAAAAACATTTACTCAGTAGTTTTTCATGCAAAGATGTTTATTGTGTTCACAGAGTGACCAATCATGACAGGTAGCAACACTTGATTTTTAGTGTCTTCCACTTATCTATAAGTTCTTTCTAGGTGATGGTGTTAATATTGTAGTCACTTATAAGATAGCAAGAATTGGCCAGGTGCGGTGGCCCATGACTGTGATCCTAGCACTTTGGGAGGCCAGGGCAGATGGATCACAAGGTCAGGAGTTCAAGACCAGCCTGACCAATATGGAGAAACCCCGTCTCTACTAAAAATACAAAAAAATTAGCTGGATGTGGTGGTGCATCCCTATAATTCCAGCTACTCAGGAGGCTGAGGCAGGAGAATTGCTTGAACCCGGGAGGTGGAGGTTGCAGTGAGCTGAGATCACACCACCGCACTCCAACCTGGGCGACAGAGTGAGACTCCGTCTCAAAAAAAAAAAAAAAAAAAAAAAAAAGCAATTACTCTGTTTGGTTTAATGCAAAATAGTTATTTCTCTTCTAGATGTACATAGTGAACAGGGTTTCTATGATCATAAGCATGCAAGGTCTTTTAAGATGATCACTAAGATTAAAATAAAATTCATAGGCTTTTAGTAACATAAATTTTAATATTTTTTCTAAAAGAAGTGAAGCAGCAATAGAAATAAGTTGTTAAAATGAGTTCAAGGAAGCTACACATGTGGTCATTAAATAACATTAAAACCACATTGTAAGTGACTGGTTAGTAATTCTAATTTGTTTCATTTCAGTCACTGAGAAAACAATATTCTTCAATCATTACATATGAAAAAGTATTCTTTTTTTTTTTTTTTTTTTTTTTTTTGAAGCGGAGTCTTACTCTGTCACCCAGGATAGAGTGCAGTGGTGCGACCTCAGCTAACTGCAACCTCCGCCTCTCAGGTTCAAGCGATTCTCATGTCTCAGCCTGCTGAATAGCTGGGATTACAGGCACGTGCCACCATGCCTGGCTAATTTTTGTATTTTTAGTACAGACGGGGTTTCAATACGTTGGCCAGGCTGGTCTCGAACTCCTCACCTCATACTCTGCCCACCTTGGCCTCCCAAAGTGCTGGGATTACAGGCGTGAGCCACTGCACCTGGCTGAAAAAGTATTCTTACATTAGTGTTTTCAAAACTTTCAGAAACTTTATCCCACTCAATGAATAATGATGTACATTTAGATCACAAATTTTCAATAAAATAACAGGCTTATTCTAGCTTTTTTTTTTTCAGATGAATTTTGCTCTGCTGCCCAGGCTGGAGTGCAGTGGCACAATATCGGCTCACTGCAACATCTGCCTCCCAGGTTCAAGTGATTCTCCTGCCTCAGACTCCCGAGTAGGTGGGATTACAGGCACCCACAATCACACCCATCTAATTTTTGTGTTTTTAGTAGAGACAAAGTTTCACTATGTTGGCCAAGCTGGTCTCGAACTCCTGACCTCAAGTAATCCACCTACCTGGGCCTCCCAAAGTGCTAGGATTATAGGTTTGGAGCCAGTGCACCCAGCTTCATGCTAGCTTTTAATATAAAAGATATTTTTCAAAAGTACCATGAGTGACTCTTTTAAGTAATGGGAGGAATAAGGTCATTAGAAACCATTTACCAACCAAAGTATTTGCGATAGCCTTTGTTTTGAGCACTTTGAACCCTAAATGAAGTTTTCTGTACTATCTAGGAGTGAAAAAAGTTGTTTTTAAATTCTGCTTCATTTCTAATAAATTAGAAAATTCAAAGCAAAAATATTAAATAAAAAATGGAAAAAACATTGAGTGAGAACGGGCTGGCCATAATGGCCAATATTAAAGCTCGCTATCTGGTGGTCCCTGATTATATCCTGGTTCTGCCACTTATGGGCTGTGTGACCTGGAGACAGTTTCTTGACATCTCTGTGCTTGACTCTTCAGCTGTACAGTCAGGATAATACTGCCTGAATCCTAGGGTTTTGATAAAATTAAAGCAATTAATACCAGTAAAGGTGTCAGAAGAGTGCCCGGCATAGAGCGAGTGTACAGAAAATTTATTAGCTCTGGTGATTTGTAAAGTTTTTTAGATCAGGACCAATGTTAAGCCTGGGAGCAACAAGGTGGCCACACCAGAGGGTTGTAATTTATGTTCATGTTAATTGGTCAGTTTGGGACTATAATAGTCTATGGATATTTTTAATACTATTCTTGGCAAATTCTCATATATTCTCATACAGCATGAATATAAATACTAAAGAAAGATCCCTCATCTTGAACTGCTCTTTACCACTCTAGTAACACTAGTGAATAAGGACTTAAATGTTGAGTGTTGTCAGTTTTAAAATTAGAGAAAGAGGCAAATTGTTTTCTGATCTACTTGTTTAATAATTTTTGCCAACTAATTTTTTATGTTCGCTTGATAATTTAAAGGTAGTTTAAAATATATATTTAAATAACTTTGTAAGAGAAGAAAATAATTTATGTTGAGCGAATTTTACTTTAAACAGTTGCTTTAGAGTCTGTCTTTGAAAATATTCTATTATAAAACAAGGCCAGGCACAGTGGCTCATGCCTGTAATCCAAGCACTTTGGGCGAGGCCGAGGCAGGGTTGGATCATCTGAGGTCGGGAGTTTGAGACCAGCCTGACCAATATGGAGAAACCCCATCTCTACTAAAAATACAAAACTAGTGGACATGGTGGCACATACCTGTAATCCCAGTTATTTGGTAGGCCTGAGGCAGGAGAATTGGTTGACCCCGGGAGGCAGAGATGGCAGAGCTGAGATCACACCATAGCACTCCAGCCTGGGCAACAAGAGCAAAACTCTATCTCGAAAAAAAGAAAAGCAAGCCAAGCAAGCAAGAAAAAAGAAAGAAGAAGAAAAGAAAGAAAAAAGAAGAAAGAAAGAAAGAAATAAAGAAGAAAGAAAGAAAGAAAGAAAAAAGAAAGAAAGAAAAGAATTGTATTATTCTGACAGTAATAATTAACATTTTATTACTGAGTGGTAGGTTCAGACTATTCACAATATCAAAAGTTTACTTACCTACATCACTAAATAGCAAGCCATGTGTAATGAAAAATATATGTCTGTCTTTCCTGAAATTATAAGATATGAAGATACATTTATTTCTTTGGTCAATTTTTAAGTTAATTAAAAAAAACATGTATTACTGGTACATTTGGTTGACTAATCAAAATTCATACATTATGGGGTACAGTGTAAGGTTTTGATATATGTATAAAATGATGGACTATGTCATTAACTAACATATCTATCACTTCACTTACCTAGTATTTTGTGTGTGGTGAGATATTAAAACTTACTGTTAGTTATTTTGGAATATACATACATTATCAATTGACTATAATCACTCTAACTGTGCAAATAGATTCAAAACCTCTTTCTCCTGTCTGTAAAACTTTGACATTCTTTTATCAACAACTGCCTCTGGTAAACCAATTATTCCACATTCTACTTTATAGATAACAAATGCAACTTTATTAGATTTTAAGTAGTGTGAATCATGCTGCATTTTTCTTGTGTGGCTGGATTATTGTAATTAGCAAATATTCTCTAAATTTATTCTTATTTTTTCAATTGACAATATTTGCCCCTTTTTAAGGCTACATAGTATTCCCATTGTGTACACTATTATTCTAAATGTATATATCACCTTTAAAATAAAATTGTAGGTCGGGTGCAGTGGCTCCTGCCTGTAATCCCAGCGCTTTGGGGAGGCTGAGGCAAGTGGATCAACGAGGTCAGGAGATCGAGATCATCCTGGCTAACACGGTGAAACCCCGTCTCTACTAAAAAAATACAAAAAAATTAGCCAGGCGTGGTGGCGGGCGTCTGTAGTCCCAGCTACTCGGGAGGCTGAGGTAGGAGAATGGTGTAAACCTGGAAGGTGGAGCTAGCAGTGAGCTGAGATCGTGCCGCTGCACTCCAGCCTGAGTGACAGAGCGAGATTCCATCTCAAAAATAAATAAATAAATAAATAAATATAATAAAATAAAATTGTAATTCAAATATATAGTCATCTATTGGTTGGAAAACTTATGTGTAATGGAAAAAATTGCTGTGAAAGCATGTATTAACATAATTCAGCATATAAATATCTCATTAATAATAACTAATTTGTACTGAGCACTAACCATAACACTATACATGTGTTAATAAATTTTGTTGGCCGGGCGCGGTGGCTCAAGCCTGTAATCCCAGCACTTTGGGAGGCCGAGACGGGCGGATCACGAGGTCAGGAGATCGAGACCATCCTGGCTAACACGGTGAAACCCCGTCTCTACTAAAAAATACAAAAAACTAGCCGGGCGAGGTGGCGGGCGCCTGTAGTCCCAGCTACTCGGGAGTTGAGGCAGGAGAATGGCGTAAACCCAGGAGGCGGAGCTTGCAGTGAGCTGAGATCCGGCCACTGCACTCCAGCCTGGGCGACAGAGCGAGACTCCGTCTCAAAAAAAAAATAAAATAAATTTTGTTGTCACATTGATGTGGTCTGGCTGTGTCCACACCCAAATGTCATTTTGAATTTTAGTTCCCATAATTCCCATGTGTCATGGGAGACACCTCATGGGAGGTAATTGAATCCCGTGGTCAGTTACCCTCATTCTGTTCTCATGATAGTGAGTGAGTTCGCATAAGATCTGCTGGTTTTATAAGAGGCTTTTCTCCCTTTTGCTCAGCACGTTTTCTCTTCCTATCACCATATGAAAAAGATGTGTTTGTTTCCCCTGTCATTATGATTGTAAGTCTCCTGAGGCCTCCCCAGCTGCGCTGAACTGTGAGTCAAATTAACCTCTTTCTTTCATAATTTACCTAGTCTTGGGTGTGTCCTTATGGCAGTGTGAGAATGGACTAATAGATACAGTAACTTAATAACAAAGGTATTATTATTATCTTCAATTTATAAAGAACGAAACAGCCAGAGAGAGAAATAACTTGCTCACAATAGCAGAGCCAGTATTAAAACACAAGCAACTTTGATTCCAAGGATAATACTCTTGAATAGAACAATAAAACCACTTTCAAACAGAAAAGAAGTTACCTTTAACATCCATTCTTTTCTTTTTTTTTTTTTTTTTTTTTGACACGGAGTTTTGCTCTGTCACCCAGGCTGGAGTGCAGTGGTGTGATCACAGCTCTCTGCAAACTCCGCCTCCCGGGTTCACGCCATTCTCCTGCCTCAGCCTCCCAAGTAGCTGGGACTACAGGTGCCCACGACCACACCCGGCTAATTTTTTGTCTTTTTAGTAGAGATGGGGTTTCACCATGTTAGCCAGGATGGTCTCGATCTCCTGACCTCGTGATCCACCCGCCTCGGCCTCTCAAAGTGCTGGGATTACAGTCGTGAGCCACTGTGCCTGGCCCATCCATTCTTAA
>NC_044554.1:156409135-156414257 GCF_007565055.1 Rhinopithecus roxellana | reverse complement strand
AAATCTGCAATTAGATACTTCATAGCGCAATGAACATTACAGTGACAAAGGAATATCCACAGATGAAAACAAGAAAGAAGCTTTCTTAGAAACTTCTTGGTGATGTGTGAATTCATCTCACAGAGTTACACTTATGTTTCGTGGAGCAGTCCATTAACACTGTCTTTGAGGAATCTGAGAAGGGCTTCTTTGGATCACATTGAGGCCTACGCTGATAAAGGAAATTTCATCCGTTCAAAACGTGAAAGAAGCTTTCTGAGAAACTTCTTTCTGATCTGTGAGTTCATCTCAGAGTTACAACCTCTGCCTCAAGAAGCAGTTTGCTAACACTTTTTCGTGGAATCTGCAAAGTGATATTTGGGAGCCTATTGGGGCCCATGGTGATAAGGGAAATATCCTCACATAATAACTAAAGAGAAGCTTTCTGAGAAACTGCATTGCCATGTGTGAATGCAACTCACAGAGTTACACGTTTCTCTTCTGTGATCTGTTTGTTAGCACAGTTTTTCTGGAAATCTGCAATAGATACTTCATAGCGCAATGAACATTACAGTGACAAAGGAAATATCCACAGATGAAAACAGAAAGAAGCTTTTTAGAAACTTCTTGGTGATGTGTGAATTCATCTCACAGAGTTACACTATGTTTCGTGGAGCAGTCCATTAACACTGTCTTTGAGGAATCTGAGAAGGCCTTCTTTGGATCACATTGAGGCCTACGCTGATAAAGGAAATTTCATCCGTTCAAAACGTGAAAGAAGCTTTCTGAGAAACTTCTTTCTGATCTGTGAGTTCATCTCACAGAGTTACAACCTCTGCCTCAAGAAGCAGTTTGCTAACACTCTTTTCGTGGAATCTCCAAAGTGATATTTGGGAGCCTATTGGGGCCCATGGTGATAAGGGAAATATCCTCACATAATAACTAAAGAGAAGCTTTCTGAGAAACTGCATTGCCATGTGTGAATGCAACTCACAGCGTTACACGTTTCTCTTCTGTGATCTGTTTGTTAGCACAGTTTCTGGAAATCTGCAATTAGATACTTCATAGCGCAAAGACACATTACAGTGACAAAGGAATATCCACAGATGAAAACAAGAAAAGAAGCTTTCTTAGAAACTTCTTGGTGCATGTGTGAATTCATCTCACAGAGTTACACTTATGTTTCGTTGGAGCAGTCCATTAACACTGTCTTTGAGGAATCTGAGAAGGGCTTCTTTGGATCACATTGAGGCCTACGCTGATAAAGGAAATTCATCCGTTCAAAACGTGAAAGAAGCCTTTCTGAGAAACTTCTTTCTGATCTGTGAGTTCATCTCACAGAGTTACAACCTCTGCCTCAAGACGCAGTTGCTAACACTCTTTTCGTGGAATCTGCAAAGTGATATTGGGAGCCTATTGGGGCCATGGCTGATAAGGGAAATATCCTCACATAATAACTAAAGAGAAGCTTTCTGAGAAACTTGCATTGCCATGTGTGAATGCAACTCACAGAGTTACACGTTTCTCTTTCTGTGATTGTTTGTTAGCACAGTTTTCTGGAAATCTGCAATAGATACTTCATAGCGCAACGAACATTACAGTGACAACGGAATATCCACAGAATGAAAACAAGAAAGAAGCTTTCTTAGAAACTTCTTGGTGATGTGTGAATTCATCTCACAGAGTTACACTATATGTTTCGTGGAGCAGTCCATTAACACTGTCTTTGAGGAATCTGAGAAGGGCTTCTTTGGATCACATTGAGGCCTACGCTGATAAAGGAAATTTCATCCGTTCAAAACGTGAAAGAACGCTTTCTGAGAAACTTCTTTCTGATCTGTGAGTTCATCTCACAGAGTTACAACCTCTGCCTCAAGAAGCAGTTTGCTAACACTCTTTTCGTGGAATCTGCAAAGTGATATTTGGGAGCCTACTTGGGGCCCATGGTGATAAGGGAAATATCCTCACATAATAACTAAGAGAAGCTTTCTGAGAAACTGCATTGCCATGTGTGAATGCAACTCACAGAGTTACACGTTTCTCTTCTGTGATCTGTTTGTTAGCACAGTTTTCTGGAAATCTGCAATTAGATACTTCATAGCGCAAATGAACATTACAGTGACAAAGGAATATCCACAGAATGAAAACAAGAAAGAAGCTTTCTTAGAAACTTCTTGGTGATGTGTGAATTCATTCTCACAGAGTTACACTTATGTTTCGTGGAGCAGTCCATAACACTGTCTTTGAGGAATCTGAGAAGGGCTTCTTTGGATCACATTGAGGCCTACGCTGATAAAGGAAATTTCATCCGTTCAAAACGTGAAAGAAGCTTTCTGAGAAACTTCTTTCTGATCTGTGAGTTCATCTCACAGAGTTACAACCTCTGCCTCAAGAAGCAGTTTGCTAACACTCTTTTCGTGGAATCTGCAAAGTGATATTTGGGAGCCTATTGGGGCCCATGGTGATAAGGGAAATATCCTCACATAATAACTAAAGAGAAGCTTTCTGAGAAACTGCATTGCCATGTGTGAATGCAACTCACAGAGTTACACGTTTCTCTTCTGTGATCTGTTTGTTAGCACAGTTTTCTGGAAATCTGCAATTAGATACTTCATAGCGCAATGAACATTACAGTGACAAAGGAAATATCCACAGATGAAAACAAGAAAGAAGCTTTCTTAGAAACTTCTTGGTGATGTGTGAATTCATCTCACAGAGTTACACTTATGTTTCGTGGAGCAGTCCATTAACACTGTCTTTGAGAATCTGAGAAGGGCTTCTTTGGATCACATTGAGGCCTACGCTGATAAAGGAAATTTCATCCGTTCAAAACGTGAAAGAAGCTTTCTGAGAAACTTCTTTCTGATCTGTGAGTTCATCTCACAGAGTTACAACCTCTGCCTCAAGAAGCAGTTTGCTAACACTCTTTTCGTGGAATCTGCAAAGTGATATTTGGGAGCCTATTGGGGCCCATGGTGATAAGGGAAATATCCTCACATAATAACTAAAGAGAAGCTTTCTGAGAAACTGCATTGCCATGTGTGAATGCAACTCACAGAGTTACACGTTTCTCTTCTGTGATCTGTTTGTTAGCACAGTTTTCTGGAAATCTGCAATTAGATACTTCATAGCGCAATGAACATTACAGTGACAAAGGAAATATCCACAGATGAAAACAAGAAAGAAGCTTTCTTAGAAACTTCTTGGTGATGTGTGAATTCATCTCACAGAGTTACACTTATGTTTCGTGGAGCAGTCCATTAACACTGTCTTTGAGGAATCTGAGAAGGGCTTCTTTGGATCACATTGAGGCCTACGCTGATAAAGGAAATTTCATCCGTTCAAAACGTGAAAGAAGCTTTCTGAGAAACTTCTTTCTGATCTGTGAGTTCATCTCACAGAGTTACAACCTCTGCCTCAAGAAGCAGTTTGCTAACACTCTTTTCGTGGAATCTGCAAAGTGATATTTGGGAGCCTATTGGGGCCCATGGTGATAAGGGAAATATCCTCACATAATAACTAAAGAGAAGCTTTCTGAGAAAACTGCATTGCCATGTGTGAATGCAACTCACAGAGTTACACGTTTCTCTTCTGTGATCTGTTTGTTAGCACAGTTTTCTGGAAATCTGCAATTAGATACTTCATAGCGCAATGAACATTACAGTGACAAAGGAATATCCACAGATGAAAACAAGAAAGAAGCTTTCTTAGAAAACTTCTTGGTGATGTGTGAATTCATCTCACAGAGTTACACTTATGTTTCGTGGAGCAGTCCATTAACACTGTCTTTGAGGAATCTGAGAAGGGCTTCTTTGGATCACATTGAGGCCTACGCTGATAAAGGAAATTTCATCCGTTCAAAACGTGAAAGAAGCTTTCTGAGAAACTTCTTTCTGATCTGTGAGTTCATCTCACAGAGTTACAACCTCTGCCTCAAGAAGCAGTTTGCTAACACTCTTTTCGTGGAATCTGCAAAGTGATATTGGGAGCCTATTGGGGCCCATGGTGATAAGGGAAATATCCTCACATAATAACTAAAGAGAAGCTTTCTGAGAAACTGCATTGCCATGTGTGAATGCAACTCACAGAGTTACACGTTTCTCTTCTGTGATCTGTTTGTTAGCACAGTTTTCTGGAAATCTGCAATTAGATACTTCATAGCGCAATGAACATTACAGTGACAAAGGAATATCCACAGATGAAACAAGAAAGAAGCTTTCTAGAAACTTCTTGGTGATGTGTGAATTCATCTCACAGAGTTACACTTATGTTCGTGGAGCAGTCCATTAACACTGTCTTTGAGGAATCTGAGAAGGGCTTCTTTGGATCACATTGAGGCCTACGCTGATAAAGGAAATTTCATCCGTTCAAAACGTGAAAGAAGCTTTCTGAGAAACTTCTTTCTGATCTGTGAGTTCATCTCACAGAGTTACAACCTCTGCCTCAAGAAGCAGTTTGCTAACACTCTTTTCGTGGAATCTGCAAAGTGATATTTGGGAGCCTATTGGGGCCCATGGTGATAAGGGAAATATCCTCACATAATAACTAAAGAGAAGCTTTCTGAGAAACTGCATTGCCATGTGTGAATGCAACTCACAGAGTTACACGTTTCTCTTCTGTGATCTGTTGTTAGCACAGTTTTCTGGAAATCTGCAATTAGATACTTCATAGCGCAATGAACATTACAGTGACAAGGAAATATCCACAGATGATGAAACAAGAAAGAAGCTTTCTTAGAAACTTCTTGGTGATGTGTGAATTCCACAGAGTTACACTATGGTTCGGGAGCAGTCCATTAACTGTCTTTGAGGAATCTGAGAAGGGCTTCTTGGATCACATTGAGGCCTACGCTGATAAAGGAAATTTCATCCGTTCAAAACGTGAAAGAAGCTTTCTGAGAAACCTTCTTTCTGATCTGTGAGTTCATCTCACAGAGTTACAACCTCTGCCTCAAGAAGCAGTTTGCTAACACTCTTTTCGTGGAATCTGCAAAGTGATATTTGGGAGCCTTGGGCCCATGGTGATAAGGGGAAATATCCTCACATAATAACTAAAGAGAAGCTTTTGAGAAACTGCATTGCCATGTGTGAATGCAACTCACAGAGGTTACACGTTTCTCTTCTGTGATCTGTTGGTGTTAGCA